>NC_072732.1:151559143-151726871 GCF_026930045.1 Uloborus diversus | reverse complement strand
GCTTTTAGTACAGGGGCTATGGTAGAAAATAGAGCCGGAAACTGCATTTTGCGATAAAATCATGAAACTTGGCATGCATGTAGTCAATGTCCTTATAAACATTTTTAGAAGGGGAGGCATTTCAAAATCCCCCAAAATACCTCTAGCGGCCATTTTTGGTCAAAAATCCCAAACTACTTTTATTTTTTGAAAAACACCCACTCTTTCTTCTTTTGTGAGTTCTATTATGCTTACTATAGCGTAAAAAGCCATCAAAATATCTCTTAACCTCCTAATTTTTATAATAATTTCAAAAACTCTGATTTTTTTAAACAAAACTTCAACTAACTAAAGTCTTGAACATTTCTGAAGACGTTGTTTGAGAAATGTTTTTTTTTATGTATTTTAAAGCACTATGTTAAAGAAAATCAATTCATTTATAGCAGAACCCAATAATCCGAACCCCAGAAATCCGAAACATTAGAAAATTCGAACGTATGTTTTAAAATTTACCGATACAAACGGATTACAAAACTAAGAATAAAACTAGAAATGAAAAAATGATAAACAAAGCTAGTAATTTTTTCAAAATTTGAAATAAACATTTCAATTGTTACTTAAGAAAGTATACAATACCTTGATTAGTTAAAACGAAATCAATTTTCATTTTTGGCAAAACAAAATAGAAAACTTCAAACACTTTTTTCGCAATTTTTTGGAAGTTTGACTCACATTCTGCAGTTTTATAAGTTATATTTGCACTAGCGAAATGAGGGCGGTGGGGGGGGGGGGGGGTTGCACGGATATTTTGTTCATAGAACACCAAAATTTATTAAACGCTTTAAAACAAATTTTAAGTTTTTTCTCAAACGATTTGAATCGTTTGTTCTATGTTTTAAACGATGTAAGAGGAATAAATTATTAATTACTGCAATAAGAAGTTTAGTGCTATGTTAATAAAGATAAAAATATTGTTATTAATAATAAAATTGTTATTTATTGAAATATAACTCACTATTGCAAAAACTACGACTAAAACTACAACAAATCTGAGTAAGTGATATGTACAATGATTATACCGAAGATAATTTTTAAAAATTTGAATTTACAAGTAATTTACACAGATACATAACATTTTCCTTTGCTGTATTTACACATCGATGTGCAGATAAGTTAATTTCAGAAGCACCCAGAAGTTATTTTAGAGCAGTTGTTTTTTACACTTGCATGACATAAATTCGCTTTAAGCACTTGAAATTGTGTGCAAACTCAAACAAACAAGAACGTGCTTCTCATCAATTACTGTAAACCCCAAAATCATAAATTTAAGTTCAGGATAAATTTTTAGGCATACGGTCCCATTGATATCTACCTTGATAAGCACTAAATAAGTTGCCAAAGGGCTTCAGCTGTGGGTGATAAGTTAATCATTGATCTTTGTTTGCTAGTGGAAAAACGTTTTCCAGCTTCTTTTACAGACGGAAGTTATATGAAGAGGAGTAGCAAAGATTCGATAAGATATTTGAAGTTTTCAATCAGTTTTTTTTTTTTTTTTTGAGGTTAGGATAGGCATAAAAATGCACCAATCAGGATAGTCTTTCCATCTTTTCCACATCGTCAATTTTCCCCGACTTCCAACAAAGAAGTCGTGTCACATCCTGAGAATGAGTCGAACCCTCTTTAAGCAACTGCTTTCTGCTGAACGAATTTGTGAGCAAAATCTTGGACTAGTATTAGTGGAAAGTGTTTTTCAGCTACAAATGTAAGACCCATCTTCTTTCTCCCCTTTTTGTACAACTCATGGAAGTATGATATGCCTAAATGTCAGAGGCGCCAACAGTTCTTACGCATATGCTTCTGTATCCTCTTTCTGCAACATCCAAAACATGTCCGAAGATCCTACAATCAACTTGCTAGTGATTTGATGGAGCTAGAGGTATCGTATTCAATGAAAATCCCCGTCGTATCTTTAAGAGCAAATCAAGATGGTATAGGCAGTGCAATCATGAAAAACAATTCTGTCTTCTTATCTGCATTCCGGAGGAAACTGATCTAGTTCTCTGGAAACAAACCGTTTTCTCCAAAATGATATCTTTCTCCTATTACTCTTATATGTCTTGCATCTGTATCCTAAATAGACTTCAGATACTAAAACAAAAAAATTTCGGTCCTAGGTCATTTTATGTGAACGATGAAAGAACCATCATAGACAATAGCATCACAATGTATCTCTGCACTTATTCTTAAATTAGCATTCATAATTTTAATCTTCAGCATGTTTTCTCAAAACGTTTTCGTCTTCTTTCTTATAGTCTTCATCAGTAGGAATACTATTACTTAATTCATTGAGCAGGAATGTTAATAACTAGAATTATTTCCAGTTCAAAAAGTTCCATTTATTGAAATCGATGGAGGGTGAGGTTGATCTTTCTAGAGGAGAAATTCATATAGGTTTAAATGTACGATATCGCAAATAATGAAAAGCTTTGAAAATGAATCTCCATCGAATTTTAATCTTTTCATTAAACAGACTTACTGGTTTTTCTGTAAAAATGAAGGACTAAAAAGTTTTTTTTTTTCTACCCGTGAATATGAAGTGACTTGAGTCACAATTCCTTTGTTTAGGAATTTGTTGTAACTTTTTTTCCCAACTTGCCTAATCTTCATGAGTTGCTACACATATTCTTCGTCTACTGCTATATTCCTCTCTAATGAGAACAATTCTTTTGATGCTTCAAAAAATGGATTTCCATGTTCAGCTATTGCTCTTCAAGACCTGATTCTTCAAGACCTTTCTTGAAAACAGGCTTTGGAAACTTAACATTTCTTCATCGCGTATATACAGCGTTTCGTTAAATGAGCCGAGGTAACTTTTTCAAATTGTGTAAAAAATCCATACCTTCAAGACCAACCAACATCCATCTTCTTAACGCGGTTCTGTGATAGACCAATTATACCCCCGTTTCCTTTCACCACCGCATTCTTTTGCTTTTGCATGTAAGCATGATCCAACCAATTACAGAAAACACGTTTATTGTCTTTTTTTACAACAAACATTCCTTCTTCGAAGGCTTTGTGTACGTCTGGAAGATTTGTGGGTTAAAGAAGAAGATCATTCATTGAAAGTTGGTAACCATCGAGCATACATACTAAAAAATATATGTACATCGTTTAGTATAGCAATAAAATGGAAAAAAAAAACACAGAATAAACTCCTTCAAAAGTTTATAAAATATATTAAAGTTGGTTGAAAGCTGTGATCTAATAAACATTAACATTAAAAGCCTCAGCTTTAATGCGGTGCTTCAAAATTTGAACATTGGGATGGTGCTTTCTTTCTCTGATTTTTAAGTTATAAAAACTTCTCTGTCAAAAGTGTCTTCATTGCATCGATGAGAATCTTTTTGTAAGAAGCAGTTAGAGACATTTTATAATACACTTTAGCTATGATTTTCTCCATAAAATGAGTAAAAGCTTACTAGTGATCAATCGGGTAACGGATAATTAACAATAGCAACAATAGTAATGATAGAAATAAGAAGACATTTTTAATTCAAACTTTAAATTTCTTTCTATTAAAATTATGTTATCTTGACACTAATTTCGCCCATTTTCCTTCAATTCCTTATTCTCTTATACCCTTTGGAAATATTTTCGATTATGCCTGGTAAGTCATAAAAAAGAGGCGCATCATGGCCGGATAATTGGACAGTTCGGGCAATTAGAGTTCGGATAACTGGCACCCTTCTTTGATATAACCGTAATTAAATATAGAAACCAGTAATTATGTAATGAGGGGGAAAAAGTCATGTCAGAGAATTTACAAATTAAAAATATCGATTTTTTTTTTAAATAACCCCTTTTTGTGAAATTATTTCGGAAATTAGACGGTTAATGGAGCTTTAAACGGTAAAAAATATAATCAACATCTATGGAGTGATACAAGTTATAATTTAAAAAATTACAATAACTTTTTTTTAAAAAAATCACCATTTTTGATTTTGGACCAAAAATGGCCGCCAGGGGGGCTTTGGGGGGGGGACTTTGGAATGCCTCCCCTTCCTAAAATATTTGTATATACAATGTCTAAAAACATACCAAGTTTCAAAATTTTATCACAAAATGCAGTTTCTTCCCCCGTAGCCCCCTGACTATTTCATTGCTCTTTACATCTGCTTTAGCTTGAATTTCAGGTACGAATTCCTCGGCAGTCGATATCTCGGAAGTGGCGTCAAATAAGAGAAAACGGGCGTCATTACATGTTCCCGGGATTAATGACTTATCACTAACTTCCGGTTGACTAGGGAAGTTTAGAATTCCTATAAGAATGGATAAACTGAGCTGGAAGGTCTGGAACATTTATGAATCACAAAAATGTTGCTCGCTATAACCGTTTTACTCTTATTGAAAGCAAGTTATACAACCAAGTATTTCTGTTTTTGTCATTCGTTAAATCAGTGCTCGTTACAAGAGAGCTCGACTGTATAAGCACCGCCATTATGCTCTAGCCCTAACACCATAGGAATGCACATTGTGATCACCAGAATTGCACTAGATTAACCCTCCAGAACTCATGTCAAAATGTGTGCCCCTGAGAACTCGTCATGTGAGATTTTTTTCCTATTATTTCCCTTAAAAAATGTTTTAAATGTTTTTTAGTAGAAAATTTTTCATTTACTTTTTTTTTTAAGCCCTCCACGTTATGCAAAGTAAGAGCATTTGCTGGATAAATAAAATATTTGACGATACAAACTAAAACAAATTTGTTCATCTAATGTGTGAGTATTTTGCTCACGGCGCGAGTTCGGGGGGGGGGTAATAAAAACGAAAAAAAAAGGTGGGAAAAAGTAATTCCAAAAAAATATATATTGCTTGCAAATATGCGTTTGTAAAAGTGGCAATGGTCTGACTGAACTTCCTGTGTTCGTTGTCTCGCAAAAGAAAGGAAGGAAGGTAGGAAGAACATTACTCAGCATCATTCCTTTGAATTGTAGTTTCCATTGGGAGCATTATCAAATTGAAAACCTAAAATTAGTGAGAAAAGTAGAAAATTGACAAGGCTTTTGCTTTTTGGATTTCACAAATTCATTTTTCAGTTGACTTTAAAAATACTTCTGCCGTGGGAACAGTATCTATAAATGTCCCCCCCCCCTTTTTTTTGCATTTATGTCATCTGTAGCTTTATTATACAAACTTGCTTATTTAGTTTCGACCAAATATAAAACACGAAGGGCGAAGTAAAAATGTTACTTTTTAGGACGGCAAATTACTGCCAAAAATAAATAGAAAGCTTTTAATGCAAGTTTTACTATAAAATGCATATTCTTTTGATAGTGTACTGATTTTTTCAAAAAAAAAAAAATCCAATTTGTTCATTTTAAAAATAGTAAGTAACCTTAACTATTGCTCTTTGCTCCACAATAATTTTTAGTTTTTCGCCTCCATGTATTTGATTCAAATGCAACTTTTTAGAATATTTTCAAAAATATTTCCCCTTGGCAAATGACCATAAAACATTGTATTTTGGTAAAATATGTGACACAGAACCACCTGGCGATCGTAACTCAACTTTGATAAAAAGTGCAGATACGACTTTTGTGCTTAGCACGGCAGTATAGATCAAATAAAATATTAATAGGTACTAACTATGAAATGAATTCGCCTCAGAAATTATGCCTTTCCTGTTCAGCTCTAATGAACGAATAAAGATCCAACAGAGAAACAACTTTCATTTTTATTTCTTTTTACGTTCCTCGTAAAAATGTCTAGACGAAACTTAAACTTCCAGTCCGTGGGACTTTTTCAGTAAAATTTTCAAAAAATAGAGAGGAAGCGGAAAGATTAGAAGAAAAAAAAAAATTCTGAAAAGCAGATCCAATTTGTAAAGCATTTCCGCCTGGGTTTTCCGTTAAGTAGCCCGTCGACAAAAACCAACCACTGGACACGGATGGCTGATCCTGTTGAAAAAAGGTGAAAGTATAAAGACCTCAAACAAATAAACAAACAAAAAAGATTCACTAACGGATGACAGATGCACCGTTCTTTGTTTCATTTTGGTAACAGTACCAAAGCAATTTTCAGAAGTATAGTTGTGGTTTATCATGTTACTGAGAAGTTGGTGGACAGGTTTTTTCTTCTTACGGACAGTGCTTTAAATTTGGGGGGAGGGGAGTGCGAAATATTTGGTTTATGCATATAAAAATGATGCAAATTTTAAGTAAATTGGTTTCCACAACCCACTTTTTGATAAAACTAATATCTATTTTTTTTTAAATTAAAGCAGGCGTAAGTGCCACAAACTGACGCTTTTTGATCAAACAAAAATTCGTGAATCCTGACATCTAAACCTCTAAAAAGGTTCGTTCCACCAAATATTTTTTCCTCAACTACAGCACAGCTTATGCGTTAGAAACATGTTGTTGTGAAGGATGATCAATAATAAAGATTTGTTTGAAATTAATGGTACCAAAAATAAATGAATAAAAGAACAAATTAATAACAGACGCGTTTTCTTCAAAGTTATTTCTCTTTCTTTGAATACATATTCTATTAACTTACGTTACATAAATGAGCTGAAAGGAAACAATAGCAATTATATAGTTGAAAAATAAAAATTTTGAAGAAAACATAACAAACTTCTATATTTTTTTCCGCATTTATAGCGCTCTCTTAACTGGAACGTAAATGTATACTAATAATATAAAGCTGAAGAAATTGTTTGTGTTTGTTTGAACGCGCTAATCTCGGGAACTACTGGTTCGAATTGAAAAATTATTTTTGTGTAGAATATAGTACATTTATTGAGAAAGGCTACATTTAAAAAAACAGATTGACCGAAATATTTGTGATTATTTAAATGTTTAATAAATTGCTTAGTTTTATGAATTCCTAATAGATGGAGGGGTAAGTTTAGTTCTATGAATTCCTAATAGATGGCGGGGTAAGTTTAGTTCTATGAATTCCTAATAAATAACAGGGTAAGTTAACTCATCGAGTGGGCGCTGGCCGACAGTGTCGATAGCTGCGAGGAACCATGCCGCGCATCTCAGGCGCGTGGTCGGCTACGCTATTGTAGGACTGTTGTGGTCAGCGAACTGATTTTTGAATGCGTTTTGTTTTCGACATTCAAGTACATAATTTGGTTGGGTAGGATTTTTGTATTGGGTTTTGTTTTCCTAACTTCTTCATCGTTTGCTTTTGTTCTTATAGTTGAAGATAGTTACTTATCTGGTATATAAATTGATTTGTCGTATTATTCAATTACGATTGTTTATTACGTTTTTATTACAGCAATACCCGGCCGGAACCGGGCAGCACCGGGTACCCGGCTAGTGAACTAATAGAAAGGTAATGGGAGATCTGTGTCGCCAACACTCATTATGTGCTGAGAAATAGTAAGTGGACAAGTCGAGATTAATTAAATGATGCTTGCAGAGAAATATCTTGACACGAAAAGTTACTGGACATAACACCACTGAAAATGAATCCAGTAAATTTTGAACATCCAATTGCGAGAAAAAAGGAGGTGAAACACTGGACTTTGTTCAAGTCCCAAGTATAATTTCAAATTCTAGGCATAACCGTTTTCGAGTTATGCGAGATATGTTCATCAGTTCATTTGCCTAATACCTACCTGCTGATATCACGACAAAACTTATCAAACCCGTTAGCTGAAATACTAGTCATTGTTCAATTGTTAAGATTTCAATGTTCCAGACATAAACCTTTTTATTAGATAAAATTAGATAAAAAGGTTTCAATAAACCTTTTTAGCCTACTTTCCCAGTGAAAGTCAGAAAAAGAAGAAAAAAGCATGAAAGAAGGCTTAATGCATCTTAAAAATATCGCGAAAAACAAAAAAAAGTCAAAAATAAATAAAATAATTAAATAAATATCGAAAAATTAAAAATTGGAAAGTAGGGTATTGAGATGGGGAAAAATGTCTGTCGGTCTGTCTGTCTGTCCCCCCTAAAAACTTTTGAATGAATAGTCCGATTCGAAAAAACTTTTTTTTGTTCGAAAAATCTCGGCGAGGACACCTCATTCCCATATTTTACTTTTTGATTTGAACTATTTTTTGTTCAATTTTGAACAGTTCAAAAAAACTTAACATTAGCGCCTACGGGGAAATTCAAGGCAATTCCGCACTGTGAGGCGAATTTGCTTCAAATAAACTTTGTAGGAAAAAGCTTTTGATGAAAAACTTGTATATAAAATATTTTTTTGATTTGAACAATTTTCCGGTCAATTTTGAACAGTTCAAATCCCTTAACATTAGCGCCTACAGGGTCACTGAAGTCTATGTAGATTCCGTACTTGAAGGCGGATTTACTTCAAACAAATTTTGTTGGAAATAGCTCTTGACGCCAAACTCCAGACTTCGACTCCGAGAATTTAGGGGCACTTGACTCCGACTCCTGTGCCCGTCAATTAATCGAACTCCGACATCCCGACTTCGACTCTGACTTCGTAGCTTTGGCAAAAATTTATACACGGAGGACAAATGACTGACTCCGATTCTTAAATATTCGGCTCCGACTCCTTTATCTCAAAATGAGATTGACTTCGACTTCGACTCCTTTATCTCAAAACGAGATTGACTTCGACTCCGACTCCGCAGCTATGGTTTTAACTGTGAAATAATTATTGTTGATATGACTTGTTTTTATTTTTACGCTAAAGTTTCAATTTAGGTACTCAGTTTTTGGCGAATAAACTCGAAGTCATTTATGTTTCTACATAAAGATATGTGCAAACGGTTTTTTTTTTTTTTTTTGACAATGAAAATTATTCCTTTAAGTTGACATTTTATTTATTTTATTTATTTATTTATTTTTTTTTTTTGTTTGTTTGTTTCGGTAAGTGCATTAATTCATTTAAAAAAATGTTTTTGGCAACAGGGGAAAAAGAAACGATTTTTTTTATATGATGTATTTATTTTAATGAGCTTATTAATTTTAATTATTATTTTTTCGTTTTGAAAGCTGTTAAAGATTTTTTTATGAATAAAAGTGTATTAGCTGCTTTGTTTAAAAGTTGCTGCTACTTTATTTGTTCGTTTTTTTTTTTTTTTTTTTTTTTTTTTTTTTTTTTTACGCATCTAATTTTTTCAAATGAGTGAGGAATATTTTATTCCTAGAAATCAGCTTTAAAAATATGTTTGAAAATATTTGCGATTTTTGCTATTTTTGAGAATATTGATCAGGTACTAGAAAGTAGTATGGGTATACGGGAAAGTAGGCTCGTTTAGTTCTAGACAGAACTTCTTGTTGAGTTATGTGATATTTTATGTACACACTTACAAACAGATGTCACGATATAACTAATCAAAACCGATTCAGGAATCGTCAAAATGATCATTGCGAATGATCATTAACCATACGCACGTACAAACAACACAAGGAAACAAGAGTGAGGTATGGATGATTGCTCCCTCCCCCCCGCTCTCCCTCAGAGAGCAAGACCGCTTAAACCTAAGAAAATGTATCCCAAAAAGAAAAATGTCCTTAACATAAGTTTAAGTTGAACCAAATTTTTTCTCCGCTTCATTTCTACCTTCCCTAACCACAAATTGTTTTATTTATTCAATTTTTCTCTTCTACGACCCATTAGAACTTAAGGGTAAGTTTAGAAGACTGGGTAGGGGAGAGGTTTAATCTCCCTTACAAGATAAATTTAAAACGTTCCTGGTACAAGGGAAACGTTCTTCAACTTGGCTACGTGAGAGATAAAATTGCTCTCGGGTTTATCATGCAGTGATAGATAAAAAGGATTTAAGGTGACGTCTAGTATGAATCATTCAGTTTCGTTAAAAGCTGGATTTTTACAAAATTTCAGTCGAGGGGGAAAAACACCAGACAGGGGATTGGTTTAGAACTATTTTATCAATAAAGGTTTTATAGGGTTCCATAAAAAACAGGTTTTGCTTTTAAACAAATAAAATGAGCTCAATGCTTTTTGAATTCTTTAAAAAGAGGAGCACAGGCTTACTAGCGGAATGGAAAGACACGATTAATAATTGAATCGATTATTGCAGAAAGGGCATAAGTCATTTTTTTTTTTTTTTTTCAAAATTGAGTTAGCTGTAATTTTCCCATATTTGTATGTAGAGACATCGACTGGTGTAGCAGGGAAGCCAATCCTTGTCCAACAAAGCACTTTATTTTGGGGTCACATTTTTTGTTTAGTGCAAAAAGGGCATAAGTCCCGGACTTCTGCCCTTTCTCCACTAAACGCGAAGGAAGAAATAGTAAGACGTAACAGCAAGATCATAGAAGAACTAGACTTTTTGGCGTAATGAAGTAAAAACAAATAACTCCTTTGATCTAGCAAATTTTGGTAATGGTAGGTTTGTCAATTCGGGGGGTTAGGTGGGGGGGGGGGTCAAAATCACGGAATTGAAATGAAGTTTGCTAATTTCTCAGAGGTTTTATTAACATCACTCTATTAACTGCGAAAAAACTGTATGCTTTCAGTGAGATATACGCTGGTCAAAATTAGAATAACACTGCAGGAGACTTTTTGTAGAAATAACACTGAAGAAATTCAACAAGATTGCTGATGACTTTCCTCTGAGAAGACATTTGTTTGTCCTTTGCGACCGGGATTTAGGGACAGTAAAGCGAATATTAAACACATATTACAGATTATAACCATGTGAAATCCAATCTCTTTTAAGTGAAGTCGTAAAAATAAAATTTATTGTCAAATCTGTTAAAAACAATGAGATATATAACTGCTAAAATAGGTACCCTTCATTTTTTAAGAGGACTTATCTCTCAGATTGAGATTTTGGAAAATAATTTTACTGGGCGACAAATGTTTTCAATTACAGTAAAACCTGTAAAGTTGACCACCCTTGTAAGTTGACCACCTGTATATGTTGACCGCTTTTGTCAGGAACGGAATTAGTCCTATCTTATATATTGAAAGAAAACCTCTATAACTTGACCACCTCTCTATCTTGACCACCTGTCTATCTTGATCACTAATATACACCAAATTTGGTTTGAAGTATTGTAAAAAACCCTTTGTAAGTTGACCACTTGGTTTATTTTTTAAAACTTTCTTTAACAATTATTTTATATTTTATTATTTATTTATTTATTTATTTATTTTATTTATTTATTTTTTTTTGATAGCTTTCCAAGAAAATTTTTAATGCTTTTACTAGCATTTTACTAGCTTTTACTAACGTTTTACTAACTAAATAAAACCGCAAACATAAATCTTATGCTGCTCTTTATTCTGCAACTTGTTTTTCATTCGTTGTTCTCTATTTAAGAAAGCCCACTCTCTGTTCAAAGAAGATAGGTGTCAGTACAAAAGTACAAGTTTTTTTCAATTGCAATATGTTGTGGCAACACTGGAATTGTGCTAAAGAACAGGCCCGGTGGCCCGGATCTATAAATTTTGGGCCCCCCGCAACAAAATATGTAGGGCCTCTCCCTAGTAGCCTGCAGTGTCTATTTGTAAAGTTAACAAGTTTTAGTGCTAGTTTTTTTTAATTTCTAGGACGTTAGCCCCCTTAAGGACGTGGACCCCCGCACTGCGGGTACGCAGATGTGGGCCTGCTAAATAGTAAAGTTACATATTTCTGGTGCAAGGGATTAAGAAATAGGACATTTTAATTTTGCCATTATTAACTGAGAGAGTCGAGCTTGTTGTTCTTTTTGCTATAAGTTTTATATAAAAAGGCTACAAAAAGAAAGTTAACTGAACTTGAGATTAATAAAAAGTATGAAATTTGAAAATTAATTGAAAAGGGAGAAAGCCAGAGGAAATTAGCTGGGCACATATGGAATTTCCAGAATTAGTGTCTAGTATGGTTGAAAACAAGGAAAAAATGACAAAAATATTTGAATAGTATTTTCAATTAGTGTTTGAGTTAAACAGAAAGAGTAAGGGTGAATTCGTTAAAAAATGAATACATGGTGCAAGAAATGGACAAAAAAAAAAATCATTACCCCTTTATAAGTTGATCACCTGTCTAAGTTGACCGCCAAAGTACAGCACCGCGAGTGGTCAACTTACACAGGTTTCATTGTATCAGCATTCATGATGTTTAAATATTCGATACAACATCAAAGGAACGGTTTCAAGCTAACATTTCATAGACGATTTTTCCAGAGAGTATTGCAAAGTAACGCTTGTCGGCTGAACTAACTTTGCCAATATTGAGTATAAAGGGAAAATTTTCATATTGTTGGAAGAAATAACAAATATCAAGCTAATTATTCAGTGCAATTTTGAACATAATCATACTAATATGTACATCGAACTTGGTACACAAAACTAGACAAGAGAAGGATAGAAAAAAAGACTTCCATGGAGGTTGTATTTGATGAATATGAATATAGTTTTATACACAAGTAAAACTTTTGCTTTTTATCTCAGTTTATTAGTTTTTTTTTTTTTTTTTTTGCACCAGAATTTATTATTTCACTTAAACAAGACGAGAGAAAGAGGAAAATACACGATATATTTTTTTAAGATAATGAATTAATGAATATGGGCTTCACTAATTTTTTTTGTCACTTTGTTATATTATTTTTTAGTGTCATAAATCAGTTTTAAACAAGTCTGTTTCACTTGATTTACATTTTCATCACTCAAAACTAGTCTCTCAGGATATTTATTGCAGAAAGGGCATGAGTCAAAGTTAAAAAAAATAAATAAATAAATAAATAATTTCAGTGACGAAATGAAACGTAATTTAAGGTGAGGCAATGATCCTACTGCTGGCTAGATTAGTTTAAAAAAATTTCGTAGAATTTAGTTCATTTCTGAATAAAAAAATCACTTTTTATTGATTCTTGAAAAGTTGCATTAGTTGAACTTACGCCCTTTCTGAATCAATCGATTCAATTACACTGCGCGGGGGAAAACAAAGAAAGAAAGAACCATCAAAATGCTTCGACCGCCATTCTTGCTAATATGGATTATATAATAATATAATCCGCAGTTTCATAGCCTTTTTTTTAAATCAATTTATTATTTGAAGGAGCAGGGAGCATTATATTAACCGTTAATATTCTTCTGAGGGTTTACAGAAGTGAAAAATTTAAAATATGAACAATATCAGCAAGGAGCAGTTGGGTACTCTCCAAAAATATTTTTAAAAATCATCTAAAAAGATTTTTTTCTTTTCTAGGGGTTCTGCTTTGCAACTTTTTTTTTTTTTTTCGGTGTCAAATCAGCCTATCGAACTCACTTGTATGAGCTCAAAGTCATAACTTTTTCCCCATAGTGAGAAAAAAAAATCTAAAAGATCTTGGAAAAATCGCATGGAGTATGCGAGTCGTATCACAGATCTTCAGTAAAGAAACTTCCCGTATTATTTATGTTTATTCTAGTCACATTCACAGGTAAAATTAAGATTAAAAATGAAAGTAAGTATGCTTATGGCATATCATTAATGCGTAGTTCTTCTGGAAATGCACCACCCTCATTATTTATTACATCTTAATCATCTTATATATAATAGCCGATGAACGAGTAACCCATGTGTCTCAACAATGAAACTCGTGCCACGCCATGATAATTTGATAATATGTGTTGGTAATGTTTAACATGCAGGGAAAGGCTTTATTGTGACAAGGCTGAACTCGATCCGGTAACTTAACTGTTTTACTGGTAAGACTGCGTCATTTCAGGGGAATGAAGAAACGAAAAAACGGTCAACAATGAACGCTACCTACTGGAACTTAGGGTTAATCCACTGAAGAGTTAGGGTTACAATTTTAACTATCAAAACATCACCCAACAGGCAATGGTTTCGCTCAAATATAGATGCAATTTTCACCCGTCATACCTTGAAGGGCGACTTTCTAGCATGGTAATAAGCAATGGGAGAGGTACATCTCCAGAAATATAAATATGCAGGTACATTAATGCTATATTATAAGTCAACTTAATTTCATTTTCCATCTTAATAAGACATTACTAAAACTTTCACGATGGATATTATTGTAAAGTAAAACCGAGTGTTTTCAGTTCAGAAATATTTTACAATAAATTTTGACGGAAAAAGTAAATGATTGAAGCACAATTACCAAGTAGCTTATGATGCATAACTTAACTTTCACCCATCCTTGCTCCTTCCTCGAGTCTCCATTCAGTCTAGGAGTTAGCGACAAACGATTTTTTTTTTTTTTGAGCAATCACGATTGCTATTTTTTTTATCTGACCGTCCTTGATGTTTGGTTCCTTTTTCAGCCCCCACCATCTAGAGATCCTAAATACGGAGAGATTGGACAACTTCAGAGCGGCGGCCATCTTATGTCCAAAATGCTCATTCCCCGTAGACCGTAAAGCATCTTCTGCCACAAAGATCACTGTACATTGTATCGCAAAAATTAGAAGATAGTTATGATATTATGAAATGAAATGTGAAGATTACAAATATATGTTTGTTTTCTATCTTTATGAACAAACTTTTAAGAAAAAAAAATTCTTTGTAAGCGCTATGACGATACGAAACGATTGGCGCCAGACTGCCAGACTTGGCGCTCACTCCGTTTGATGAAAATACAAGAAGAAAAATCAGTCTTTTCTTCAAAGATTACGTGTCCCATATTCCGTGGGAAATCTAGAAATTCACACAGCGCAGCATTTCGAGCTAACAACACTTGGACTAAACATGGCGGACAACATCTCTCCGTATACATAGGATCTCTACCACCATCCTCTGCAGGCGCTGCTCTCCCGATCCTGAGCAATACGCTTCTCCTGGTCGGTGGCGTCCATGTCTTACACGCACGCACGCTCATACACATAAACTACGCACACACCAACGTGCATACAAACACGTCTACGCACACACACAAGCCTACACATACACAATACGCACACACACAAGCCTACACATACACAACTATACACACGTAACCGTACAAGAGAAGGGGCAGGCTTGAAGGGACAGGAGCTGTTTCTAGAAACAAGTGAATACGGTAGTAACCAATGAGTAGGGCCATGTCACAACTTGTGAATGCGAAAAACATAATTTGAATTCAAAATTTCAGAATTCAAATTATTATTATTATTGAGTTATTCCATGTCAAGTGACCTAGGGGTTCCCACTCGACCATCTCCGATTTGGATGAAATTTTATAGAGGAGTAGAGGTGCCTTTGAAACTAATCTATGCAAATTTTCAGCTTGCTAGATGCAAATCTAGGATGTCCGAAAAATGTGATCCAAGATGGCGGATTAGCTTTTGGTGCCTAATTGCCAAGTTTACATCAAGTTTACAGGAAATTTTACTACATTGGAAGCCTGAAATTTTAGGTGCTTAAAGTATGTTTAACCGTTAGTATATTCAAGTACTTTTGTGAATTTGAGCTCGTTAGATTTTGTGTAGCATGCGCGTGAACTTACGAAAAAGCGCGAAGGGAAAAAAATTTCCTAAATTTTAGGTTGTCATAAAATCTGAACAAAAATTATTCAAAAGCTCGTACTGAGTGATTCTATTGTAAAAGTTCTTGTTTTTAATGGGTTACAGTTACACAGAGCTTAAATATCTATTTTCTAGAAGATATTGTGATTCAAAGTGGCTATCAAAACCGTTCAAGTGAAAAATAGCCCATTTTCAAAGCGCTATAGCTCAAGTTTGTCACCTTGCATCTTCTTTTCGTTTATACCATTAGAAGGAACACATTTTTTCCATTCAAATTAAGTTTTTTCTTCTATGGTGTTCTTTCGAATAAGGATAAAAAAACGAGCTAGAAATTATATCTGTCGTAACGAATTGCCTTGTTACATCTCAGATTACGTGACATTTTATAACACTGGAAACCTGAAATTTTAGGAGCTTTAAGTTCTTTTGGTTGTCAACACGTTCTACAACTTTTGTGAATTTGAGTTCATCAACTTTTGTGTAGCACGTATGCAAAGTCTTGACAAAATGCAGCAGAGAAACTTTTTTCCTGGAATTTACGATGTCATCAATTCTAAACAAAAATGATTCAAATGCTCTAACTTTGTAATTCTATTGTCAATATGCATGTTTTTAATGGGTTATAGTTGCGAGCGTAAATATTGATTTTCTATGAGATATCGGCATCCAAAGTGGCTATCAAAATAGTTCTCATGAAGAATAGCCTGTTTTTAAAGCCCTGCAGCTTAAGTTTGTCACCTTGCATCTTCTTTTCGTTGGTACCATGAGATAGAACATAGTTTTTTCTCTAAAAATAATTTTTCTTTTCGATGGTGTTCTTTCAGATAAGCGGGAAAAAATGAGCCTGAAATGCTATTTGTCGTTAGCAAGAAAATCTCGTTCTACAATATATAAAGAATGGTGAATGCCGTGACAACCGACTTATAGGGATTTTGCAACTGTAATAAATGAGAAATAGTTTTTTTATTAATCATTTAAAAACCTTTTTTGTAAATTAATACATTAGAATCAGAAAAATATTTTGTTCAGGAAGCTGATCAATAGACAGAACAAGATAATTTTCTTTTTTTTTTATCATATTTCACTTTCAAAGTATCTTTTTAAATGATTAATAAAAAATTATTTCTGACTTATAATAGTTGCAGAACCCTATAAGTCGGTTGTCACGGCATTCACCGTTCGTTATTTATTGTAGAACGGGATTTTCTCGCTAAAGACAAATAGTATTTCAGGCTCATTTTTTCCGCTTATCTGGAAGAACACCATCGAAAAGAAAAAATATTTTTTAGAGGAAAAAAATATGTTCTATCTCATGGTATCAACGAAAAGAAGATGCAAGGTGACAAACTTGAGCTACAGGCATTAAAAACAGGCTATTCTTCATGTGAACTATTTTGATAGCCACTTTAGATGACAATATCTCTTAGAAAATCAATATTTACGCTCTGCAACTATAACCCATTAAAAACATGCTTATTGACAACAGAATTACAAAGTTCGAGCATTTGAATCATTTTTGTTTAGAATTTATGACATTTTAAAATCCAGGAAAAAGTTTCTCTGCTGCGTTTTGTCCAGACTTTGCATACGTGCTACACAAAAGTTAATGAACTCAAATTCACAGAAATACCAGAACGTGTTGACAACCAAAAGTACTTAAAGCTCCTAAAATTTCAGGCTTCCAGTGTTATAAAATGTCCCGTAATCTGAGATTGGACATGCCAATTCGTTACGACAGATATAATTTCAAGCTCGTTTTTTTATCCTTATTCGAAAGAACACCATCGAATAAAAAACTTAACTTGAAAGGAAAAAATGTGTTCTTTCTAATGGTATAAACTAAAAGAAGATGCGAGGTGACAAGCTCGAGCTATACGCTTTGAAAATGGGCTATTTTTCACTTGAACAGTTTTGATAGCCACTTTGAATCACAATAGCTTCTAGCAAATAGATATTTAAGCTCTGTAACTGTAACTCATTAAAAACAAGCACTTTTACAATGGAATCACGCAGTACGAGCTTTTGAATTATTTTTGTTCAGATTTTATGACAACGGAAAATCCAGGAAAAAAAATTTTTCCCATCACGCTTTTTCACAAGTTCACGCTCATGCTACACAAAATCTAACGAGCTCAAATTCACAAAAATACTTGACTATACTAACGGTCAAACATACTTTAAGCGCCTAGAATTTCAGGCTTCCAGTGTAATAAAATTTCCTGTAAACTTGTTGTAAACTTGGAATTTTAGCACAAAAAGCAAATCCGCCATCTTGGATCACTTTTCGGAGATCCTAGATCCTCGGGTTTGGATCTAGGAAGCTGAAAATTTGCAAAGGTTAGTTTCAAAGGCATCTACGCCTCTATAAAATTTCAACCAAATCAGAGATGGTCGAGCGGGGACGATTTGAAAAATTACGTCAGTTGACATGGAATCACTCTATTTCTTTTCTTTTTTTTTGTTAATTTCCATGTCATTACTGTATTAAGTCCCCTTAGTCATTCTTGGGAGTAATTCCAGAGCCCAGGATTCACGATTGCAGTCTATAAAGAAAGTAGAGATTTATTTATGTTCAACGGAATGCTAAAACATTGCTTTTAATGGGGAAAATAGGGGCTGACTTTTTTTTATCGAAGCCTTTCAGCGACGAGAGGGTAAACAGCGATCAGGGTAATCCACACGCCAGTCATTCAACAGGGTTGGGTCAATGAACTCTCTTTTTCCATCCAATCTCGAGAAGTGTATACGGTGCTTCAACCGCAAGCACGCAAACCTCTGGTACAACACTATACCATAATTCTCCTTCACACGAAGAAAAACGGTGTTGCCTTTTGGCTCCAGCTGAGAGAAAATGAAAAATGGAATTGCCCATGTTACAAGGGAAACGAATATATTTTTTACTGAGTGCTAAGTGCCTGCGGAATGACGCCTATGGAGTGCCTCTTTGAAGCCGAAATCAGTCAATACGTTCTGAAACTAAATTTGGGGAACCAATTCCCTCCCCCACCCCCCGTCCTCCCTTCCGTCTTTTTTTTTTCTTTTTTTTTTCCAACCTTGTTTCCACCTGGAACAACAAAATGAAACTAGTTCTATTCTCCCCTCCCCCCAAATTAAATCTAACAATCATTCCAAAATAAAATCCCCCATTATTCGTTTAATATCGTTCCAGTAAATTTTAGAAATTGATAAATTACATTTGCAACTCCAATAAACTATAGGGGGCGCAGCTGCCACTGTCTAATGGCGGATAGAAAAGGTAAAACAAACAAATGCCGTAACTTATAACTTGCTTTGACTCTTAGTGAGTGACAGTAATTTTTCATCGTGTTTGTGGGAAGCTTTCTTTTCTATTCCTCTGAACTGTCTGAAACCTGTAATTTGCCTTAAAGAAAACACGTGGGATGTTTTGATGTTTTACCTTTTTCTTTAGTATTGTTAATCACCGCAAGGTAGCGTATTCGAGCTCTGGAGTTGCAAATTAAGTATAATATCATTTCATATAAAATTTAGGAACTTGGTTGCGCATCGTTGGTAGCACATATTGTCGATGCTTTGTTGCGCATCGTTCCAGCGAATGCATGAAATGGGGTATTAAATACATACGAGGCAGTAAGAAGCAAAGGGGTGGAAATGGACATTGTCTAATTTTGAGTAAAACTCGTTTAAAGTTCAATCCGATGTAGACTTTCATTAACATTGTTTTTTTTTTTTCTAAATCATGCTGTATGGCAGTTCCCACCAGAGCTACTAGTACCCCTACTCAACTCTTAGGTCCCCTTAGTAACCTTTATCAACCCTTAGTAGTGCATCTCTTGCCCTGAAACCAGAGGAGAGCTTCTCCTGCCATTTGTACTGATATCTCCAAATTTTTAATTTGGCACTTAAATTCCATTGCTTCTCGCTGCCTCATAAAACAATCATTTAAAAATAAAATTTAGGGAATTGTTCATTCATCTTTTGTTTCAAATCGTTCCATTAAATTTCGATAATGAAGCATTAAATAATACCTAACTTTACCATTTTTTAACTACAATATGTTTCGCCTGTTCAATAAGTTTAGACCCTTTATTTTCTGCTACTTCTTGTTAGCAAAAATAGATCTTTTCCTAAAAGCTTGCTTGCTATATATATATATATATATTTTTAAGAACTTCAAGTGTTTTTGAAAATACTAAGGTGAATTGTTCAAAATTTTGCACACTTGGTTTTATTTCAATTTTCCTTTATTTTTCATGGGTACAACGAAAATTTCCGAGCTACAGAAATTCTGCTCCGCTGCGAAAATTTAAAGAACTTCATTGCATCGTTTTGCATCGCAGAGCAAATCTAGAGGGCCACAGAGAAAAGTATGAAAATAGGGCAGGCATGAATTTTACAAAGGGGGCCAAAGTTAAATCATTTCATTTTGGAAAAGAATATTTTACCCAAAGATAAAGAAATTCTTAAAAATTATTTTTCTAAAATTCGTTCAAGGTATTAAATGAAAGAAAGGAAATTTACAGTTGAGTAATGAGTAAGAAATAAAGATGGAAATAATGAATAGAAGCAGCATTATGTATGTTAAACTTTCAACAGAAGAACGCAATATTTAATTTATAGTTTACTAGCTGACCCAGTCACGCGTTGCTGTAGCAAAAAAGTTGGATTAAAATAAACTTTTACTCATTATTTTGATAGAATCAACTAAATATTTTTAATAGAGCTTAAAATAGTATAGCCGATTTTAAAATATATGAGATTGATAATGGGCGTGATTCAATGTAAAAACGATTCATAAATGTTCGTGGAAAATTATGGGCAGCTGATGTGGCCAATTTCTGCCAGTAACATGTCATGCCAAAACCCGGAAAGTTTTCCGATAAAAGTTAATAACCTTCCTGAAATTATCTCAGAAGCCTCTTGAAAAAGATCTTCCCGTTTGAAGCTAGTCGTGTTTCTGGAACTTTAGTGTAAACTTAGGAAGGGATAAAAAAAAAAAAAAAAAAGCTTAGCACCTTTCTGATTTATTAAGGAACTTCTATAAGCAGTAATACAAACATAGCCAAAGCTTAGCCAGAACTGCAAGCAAGTATCGAAAATTTTTACTCAGTAACGTTTCGGATTTTTTTTTTCAGTGCAAGCTGAAGAAAGTACTTATTGAATTCAGTAAGTACTACCTAAATTTTCTATGGAAAAAGCACTATACTTACGCTTAGTAAATTTTGTAAGTATGATTTTGGCCAAAAAAAAAAAAAGCAAAAATATTTTGAAAGTGATAGTAAATTTCGAAACTGATTGTAAAATAACCGAATGTAGAAACTAAGAGTATAAACCACCATACACTTTTAGATTCTACACTAAATTTTATTCACCTCTGCTTTCTCTATAGTTTGTAATCAATAACTTCTTTACAAAATACACTAACTAAATTAAAAACATATAAAAAATAAATTTTTTCAGTGAAGTAGATAACATTGACTTCGAACTATTGTTTCTATTATTTGAAAACTGAAAACTGTCTAAGCACTAAGTTGTACACAGTGTTCTTGCTTAACCAGTCTTTTGCTAATACGAAAAGTATGATAACTTTCCACTTGTGAGTAGGCGATATATGGTTGCCCATGAGAGAAATACTTATGTTTCAAGTCCAAACCGAAAGAAGACATTGTTTGTTCTTGCAGGGGCGGCAAATAGGGGGTGCGAGAGGGAGCGGTTGCACCCCCAAATTTTTCACTAAGAATAATATAAAATGGTAAAATTCAATTTAGATAACTTAGAAAATCATTTGCCTGAATTTTCAGAACAGAAAAAACTGATGGAGGATAAGTGTTTGCCTTAACTAAAGAAATAATCGCTTCATATGGGTTAAATATTTCAAAATTGAGTAATCTATGTTATGATGGAGCTTGGAGCATCTTGTATGAGATACCCGTACAGTGTAGAGTCTGTGCAATTTTTACGCGTAAATTACATGTCATTTTACATAAATTTTTATGCTCATATTATAACTTAATGTTCAGCTAGTAAGTGTTCATTGACGCCATGTACTAGAAACACATTTTAGCAACTCGGTGTATCACATGCTTTCATAGGAACCTTTTGTAAAGATATGCTATTTTTGAAAAACATCTCACATCAAAAAATACTTTCACATCAACAAATGTAGCTTGAGGCTCTTGACTTGATAATCTCCGAGTGACACAAGATGGTCTTCAAGAATTATAAAAGCCCCCTGGAAGAATTACTGGAAAGCGACCTTTTCATTGATAAAAAATTTGATGTCATTTTAATATGTATGCCTTTGTCTGAATTTTTTGTTTATTTATACTGCAGAGCGTTTTTTTTTTTTTTTTGATAAATGCTGCACTCTATCATAAAAATTTTAATTCACTAATCTTAATTCTTGGATTGACAATTGAAACTCTTAGTAATTTTCGCATTAATGCATACTTGTGGAACTTTGTGACAGAACTTTTCGTAACAGTTTTTAATGTATGCCAATGTGGAAGAGGTGACAAAACCCAGATGAAGTTTTAGTCAAAATATTAAATCAATATTTTGAATAAACTGATCAATTTAGTTTCTCAAGAAATTGAGACAGGATTTAATGAGATATATTTATTATTGGTCTTAACTTCAATATTATGTAAGTCGGTTATAGAAAGCGAAAAAGAAAATATTACACTTATAAGTAATGGCATGAGTGAAGAGGAATTGTTTTGTGAATTGTGATTATACTTTTTAATGACACAAAATAAATACTAGCCTATTTAAAAAGCTTTCTTGGTTATTTAAAGAGAGGAATCTAAAGGAAATGTGCTTTTTTGACATAACTTCCTTGCTTCCATTGTTTTTTGACTGTTTCAATCAGGTCAGTCATTTGAAAGATGACTTCCGTGATTAAACTGAAAAACCGATGTAAATAAAGCACAAATTTACACGAAAATACAGCATATCGCTATTTCAAGGTTACAAAAATGGAGCCTCTACATCGGTGTAAAAAACTACGCACACAACCAGAAAGTTGTAGGAGAACTGAACGTCAACCAAATTTGACTTGCGTGTCTCAGGAGGTTAGAGAATTGTCTTCGAAGCGCAATGAAGCAAAGCAAGACCTTCCTCTTTAGCTATACTGGCAATAAATTAAGTCATTGGATATTGATTAACTATAGTTACAAAATTTTCTGTTCTTCCTGACTCCAAAAATAGCAGATTAAAACTTTACTAAAAAAAAAAAAAAACTTGTACCGAGATATTTTGTGAGATAACTTATAACAAAATAAATTTAAGGCTTCGGTCGAAAAAATTTTAATTGTTCTTTACAAACCTAATTATTCTTAACATTAAAACCATTTAATTATCAGTTATTGTGAAAAACCATATGTATTTTATACCGTTCTGAGGAAATTCATGTTCAAGAAACTCGACCCCCCAAACGAAATGCTGAAATGCCGCCCCTGTGTTCTTGAGATCTATTTATGGTCTTTGCAAAAGCTAAACGAATCAAAAATTGAAGCCTTTCAAATGTGTTTGAAAATTATGACGCTATTAATGGATTACGTGGCAACACAAACATTTCTCCTTTAAACTTTCCCGTCAAAATTATTGACTTTTGATGAAGAAACATGTACCGTTGCGTAATTTAGGTGGATTTAAATCGCGAAAAAGAATAAATTGTTGAACCAATTTTCAACCAGAAATCGTGTAGCCGCATTCCTGGTGTATCCAGGGAATTAAAAAAATCAGTTGGAATGTTTACTGCTTTGTTTTCATCGACAACAGTATAGGCTTGTTCAGCATTAATGGGGAGCTTTTTTTTTCCAGCCGTCAGTAATGGCTTATTATTCGCAATAGTTGTAGCTAAGACAGCGTCATTGCTCTGTTGTTATACGTTGCAAATCAGTGTTAATTAAGTCGGTGGCCTAAATATCAAGTGACGGCATATCATAATAACTAAGTGGCAAATTTGAAATTGAAACTCAAAAATCTTCAGTTAAAACTAAAGCTTCATATTCATCTCTGGTGTAAAATCTGGATTTGGACATTTGTGTGTTTAAGATAAATAAATACCTTTGTGCTGAACAGTAAAGTAAGACAAAACAACGTTAGAAGAAGCACAAATTTGTAAATTACAGCAGACACGTGTTTCGGCGTTACAGGGAACGCCTTTTTCAATGGAAAAAATAATGAGCTTATGGATGAATGCTTTTGTCGGATGTCTTTTCATCCATAAACTCATTATTTTTTGCATTGAAAAAGGCGTTCCCTGTAACGCCGAAACACGTGTCTGCTGTAATTTACAAATTTGTGCTTCTTCTAACGTTGTTTTGTCTTACTTTATTTGTGTTTGTTAAACTTTATGAAATACGTCTTCAAACGTGAAAGTTTTATAGTTTTTCCTTAAAAAAAGATGATTGTGTTGGATAGTATGCCGTCAAAATTGTTTTAAACAGTTGGAGAATACTGTTTCTCCTTATGTCAAATCTGCATTAGAAAGTGTCAACTCCAATGACTTTGTGCGACCAATAAACACAATTTGCGACATGCATCGGGATATGTATTTGACAGTCGACAATTGACGATCCACAAATATTCCTGTCTGTTCGGGAATGTTTACCAAAAACTAAACTGTTACAAAACCAGCGCGATTACAGAGGCAATTATGATTTTAAAAAAAAAATTAATTTTATCTGGGAAATAGACTCTTAATTAGTTCACTTTTCGTCTCAACGGCAGTGTAAAAATTGTCTGGCTATTTGTTGTACTGTATATTTTGATACAGTTCAATTTCACCGTTTCCAATACCCAGCAATTGCTTAAAAAATACTTGTAGGATTAGATTATTTTGCGTTTATACTCGCATGTTCATGGTCAATCGCATTATCTCGACATTACTCTATAAAAACGATTGTTTTAAACATGCGTTGATTTCATTCGAATAATTGGTAATGTCTGCCGGAAGTCCCCAGACAGTATTCAGACAATTTCGCCTAAAAGTTTACCGTTGCCGTTCAAATCTTGCACAATCCTATGATGTGCTTCGAATGAATGCTTTTACTCATGAGCCATAGTACACTTATTCCAAATTTTAATTTCACTCTCTTGCAACACTACAGCCATTCCACGTTTTTTTTCCTTTAATGTTACACATTGCGTTTTGCTTGTTATGAATATCTAATAGGCAACTTTAAAGCTGAATGTGCTGTTCGTCTACCATCTAAAAAAAGTGGCAGCAATGCCTGACGATGCAATTGTCACTGCAATTTTCTGTTGCGAACGTATCTTTGCAAGAATTAATGATATTAAAAATCTCTGGGGGGAACAAAAAAAGAAAATAATTGTTTTCCGCTTAAATTCATTAACCTTCCTGGAATTAACCTGGAATATTTTTGAAGAATTCAGTAGTCTTCTTGGTTAAAGGCAATTATGATTCTGGCACCTTCAGAGAAGCCTAACGTAGGTTTTATATAATAGCCTGGAACCTTCCTGCTTTTCTAAGAAAGCTCTCAAAGCATTAATGCACGCATTGCCAAAGCGAAGACAGACTCTCAAGCAAGTATCTCGAATGCAACTCCTCTGCAACTCTTGCAAAGCTTCGTGATCCAGATATCTTTTCGCACTCAATGGGTGTTGAGTCAATCTGGAAGAACCGTAATCGCTCTGAAACCGATACACCTATTAAATACGTTTAGTTAATCTTGATACTGGTGGAAAAAAATATTTTTCACAACGGTGTGAAATCTACAATTTGTAGCAATTCAAGGAAACGTTTTGAAAAATATAGTTGATTTTCTCAGGAAGTGAATAATAACCTGTAATATCCCGAAACGTTAGATGAAAATTCTAAGCAACATTTCTGAGTTTTTTTATCATGATGTTTTTAGCAGTAAGTCACACGATGTTAGAGTTATATCGATTAATTAACTTACTCCGCCATCTATTAAGAATTTTTAGAACTAAACAATTAATTCACACTATTATTGCATAATTAATATGAAATTTGCAATAAAAAATTATAAAAACTATCCTATCTTTTAAGTTGAACCAAATGACACATAGATATGAAATTTGAGAAAAATCGGTTGAGTAGTTTCGGAGTTTACCCCGAACAAACATCGTGACACGTGATTTATATATATATAGATTGTGCAATGCTAAAATAAAAAAAGTTTTAACATCATTAGAATTAAAAGTTATAATAAATTTTTATGCCGTGCTTCTATTAATTACTAGTAACACCCGCACGGCTTTGCCCGTAGTAGAAAATTAAAAGGTCTTTTGGTTCGCCTGTATATTTACTAATAATGTATGATGAATTTCTCGCCAATTGGCTTGCCCGTGTTACGGTTCCACGTTACGATAACTTGGTAATTTACTCGTCCATCTTATGATAATTTTGCTCGGGAAATGTTCTTAAAATTGGAATAGAAAAAGAACAAAATCGAATTTTTGAAAAAACGCTTCGAAGTGCACACCCCCCATTCAACAAACTAATTCTGTGCTAAATTTCATGAAAATTGGCCGAATGGTCTAGGCGCTATGCGCGTCACAGAGATCCTGACAGACAGAGAGATATTCTGACAGAGAGACTTTCAGTTTTGTTATTAGTAAAGAAAAGCCTGAAATACACAGAACTGTCACGCAATTTTGAAAGCAAGCAGAGTTCATGAATTAAATACAACATTTTTAAAATCTTGCTTTTAAACTGAATTTAATTAGTGTGACAAAATCTTTTCCCTTAATATTGTGTTTTTGAAATTTATAGTGGAAATAATTTTTAATGCAATATTACCAAATGAAAATAACAAATTAGTTATGGGAACACACTCAATTCCAAAAAACACGTGAATGTTTGAACTTGAGAGCGTGAACAGTATTGTACACACGAGGGGAAATGGGTCTCTAAAAAAAATTCTGCTCATACGGTTGCCACAATTCAAGCCAAAATATGTTGAGAATCCCTGATCTAGACTTACAGCATTAGTATACATACAAACTATCTCAAGGAGTTCCGCCTAAAACTAAACGAGCCTACTATTTCGTATACCATCAACTTTCTAGTATCTAATCAATATTCTCTTAATTAGATAAGAATGCACGCTATTATCATACATACTTTTTAACATTTTGAGCTGATTTCTAGAAACAAAATATGCCTCGCTCATCTTATGAAATAGATACGTTAAAATAAACAAACAAATCAAGTCATAGCACCATTTTAACAATGCAGAAAACATGTTTTTTTCCATTAAAACATTCTTTAATCGGTTTGAAAATTCATTTTTCCCTCGTTGCCAAACATTAAAAAATGTATATACAAATACTTTGAAAAATAAATAAAAATAATAATGTATACTTAAATAATCATCAATTTTTTTTTTTTTTAAAGGCTGCACAACTCTTTTTGTTATTACATAAAGGACTGAATTTTCTTTTATTTCCCAATGCCAAAAATAGAATAAATCAAGTAAAACTTAAGATTGAAAATAAAAACAAATATCAACAATCATTATTTCACACTAAAAACCAGAACTTGCGGAGTCGGAGTCGTGGAATCGAACTGATTTTGAGGTAACGGAGTACGGAGTCGGACTCTGCCATTTTCCCTCAAAAGTCTGCAAATCTGCCAGTGCCTTGCGAAGTCGGAGCATACACTCAGAGAATAATTTAATTTTTTGTGTGATTTAAAAAAAAATAATTTTAGAAAACGTTTTGAGGATGCAGCGGGTTACTGAGACCTACGGGTCACAGATCGAGTATTGTTGGTGCAGAACTTCTTAAACTTCGAAATTAACTGCGTATATCTTGCAATTATCTATTGCTTGAATGTCAAACGGGAGAATAGCCAGCGAAAAGTTAGACCCACCTCATTGGATTCAGTGTCCTCGATGCAAATAAGATTCATGTTTAATTTTTTTTTTCTCTGCAAAAAGAAGTTCATACCGTTCCCTCGAGTGTTTTCTCTGGGTGTATATCACTCTTTCTAAATAAATCAGGACTTGAAATAGTTTTGGAACACGTCCATCATTCCCAATTAATTCTGACTCTGAAAAGCAAATTTTTTTTATGTATGATAATCATGTTAAAGGAACGTTACATAACTTATTTGAGTTTTAAAGTTAAGTACGATTTATTAAAATACGATGAACGTCTGTCATTTTAGACGAACGTTTTGGCACTTTTAATAAATTTAAGTTTTAAAGTTAAGTACGATTTATTAAATTAACATTCTTCATGAATTTTGGTTTGAAAATGTCAAGCAAAACAAGAGAGAAAATAGCTCACGATGTTCAAAAAAAAAAATCTGGGCAAAATATTTTTGTGAAAAGGCGTTGCATAACAGATATTTTGCATGGTAAAAAATTGAATTTTTTGCTACAGTTAAAACCACTTTCCGCTCAAGTTTTTTTTGTTTGGTAAAGTCGCTTCGAAAAATGTATTTCCTTTAATTTGTAAAGAAAACAATGTAGAAATCTTATGTACTTAATTTTCAAAATACATTTGAAATTTTTCTTTGAAAAAATAAATCTCAAAACAAGGTTGAAGGCAAAATGCTACTTACTGGATAAGAATGTTATGTATCTGGCAAAAGAACGAGATGTCAATCAAAATACTTAGAAGATGCATCACTAACATTTAAACAGTAGCCAAAATGTTAGTACTATTCCTATCATTTTGAATTTTTCCAGGAGGAGGGGGGCAAAAGGACAATACTCAGTGTAAAGTGTGCAAAAAAAAAAAAAAAAAAAATATTTGTTTTTGTAGAACCAATTTAATTTGTTGTTACTAATAAAAATAGCGAATAGGCGATTTACTTTTTGCGTTGCATGTATGCATTTTTAAAAAGGGCTACCAAAATTGCAAATTAGCCACCATTTTTTGAGACTTTAGAAGCCAGTGGCTACGTTTCAAAATTCCTAGTCTAGAGCGTTAAATCCACTGAGGCCAATCGACCCTCTAAATGATGGGCCCAAGGACGTAGCCAAGGGGTGGGTCCATGGGGTCCGGACCCCCCCCCCCCCGCCCTTCGCGAAAGACCCCTCTCCTTTTTCTCAGTTGTTGCATCTCGCATCAACAAAATTTTTCCGAAAGATAATGATTTTATAAAACGCAGCATTCTCCCCCCTTAAATATTCCCAGTAATTGGCAATTTTCTCAGCGCTTGAGTCAATTCAGAACACGAGAACCTCGCGCAACAACTACATGTTCCCAATTTTCGTCTGCTTTTTGCTGTCTCACCTACTCCGTCCGAAACGGGGAAATGTCCCTTTCGACTTTCAAACCAGCTGGGTCCTGTGACCTTGAAATTCAGCCCCTTTCCTTGGTCCATTAAATTGCCATTGGCAAAGTAAAAACAAGCATTTATTGCCACTTCCGCCGTATCCCACAGTCTCATTGGAGTGGTTTTCTTTATTTCTTTCTCCTTTCTTTTTGGATTTTCGTGGATTTTCTAGACGCATGTTGTACGAAAGACAGCCAGAGTGAGATGTGTTCCTGGTGAATCAGTAATTGAATTCCGATTTTTTTCTGTTTTAACACGCAGTTTTTATCTACGTCATACTTATAGGAAACATATCTTGACCAAAATTGTGTGCAAAAGAAAATTAAGTTTACCCAAACTAGGTAAGCCGTAGTGCTCCCTTTTAAAGTTTTCTTGAGAATACGAGCAATTTTACGTGTTAATGTGTTTTTCCATTTAAAAACTAATTTTAGATTCTAAGCCAGCAGCGAAAAAAGAAATTCTACACATTTCGTGTGTTTAAGGATGAGAAAAATAATTATTGATTTTTTTTTCATTTTAACTCTATATTTTTGGCATGGTTCATTTCAGATTCATTTTATGTTTTGATAAAAAATTTTATTTGAACTTTTAGATTACTTTTAACATCTCTCTCCTTTCTGAGTAACAAATTACGTAGATTTTTTACTGATGTTTTCCCCCAATATTTAAGCATGATCATGCAACATATTAAATGCCCCAAAAAAAAAATTCGTGTTTAAAGGTAAAATAAATGAATAAATAAAACTTGAAGTTGATGTAACAAACTTTTTACGGTATCAAAATTTTATAGAAAAATTAAATTGAAAATTACTTGAATATTTTACTGTGATCAGTTTATGAAATTACAAGCTCGGCCATATTGACTCATGTAATAAGTAATTTATTAGAAATTATTACTTTAAATCTTACTGAATTGTGATTCTATGATCCCAAAAGAAAAACAGTTAGTTTTTAATTGACGAAAAAAAAATCTTATTCGATGTTGTTCCATAAAACATTTGTATTTGCATCATTGGAATACATTTTCTGATTGTTATTCACTGGCTTTGTACTAAGGAGTTATTTAATTAGCATCTATGCATCCATCTTTAGTAAATTGTGAAGATAGCATTAAACGTAACAAAAAACAGGCATGTGCATTTAACTATAAATTACTGCGTTACAAGCAAAGAAACAAAAAAGGTGAATACGAGGTAAAGGTTTTTGAGCTTTTCTTTTATATATTGCCTTTTTTTTAAACACTTATTTTCTTCAAGCTAAAGATATTTACTATTTCTTGCAATAGAGTGTTTTGCTAACATCGTATTGAAGAAAAAAAAATCATTACCTGCGTCGTAAAATATGATATGTATTGTTGTTAAAATTAACAACATGTTGTTAAAATAAAATTACACATATGCTTAATTTAATTCATTAGGTATACATTCCATTAATCGGCATGTAAAAGATCCCTTAGGTCGTTTGACTGTGAATACTCTTGACAAAATTAAATTCCTTTTGCAGTTTCGCATCGAAGAGAGCTCAGGTGTCCATCTGGTGGAAACTGGGCATCAAATTTTCCTGTGACATTCACATTCGCGCCTAAATGGTGGCATATGAATAACTGGATGCCATATCGTTGGTTCGCACTTGTTCCGCAAAAGGCTAAAGCCTCTAACACAGCCCCGTTAGAAAGAAAAAAATAATGATAAAAAACGGCAATACGCGTTTTCCGATACTTAAAATTTTTTCGAACAGCTTTCACCCTTTGAGGACTGGCGACTTCACTTGAGAACACCATTTATTTCTTGCTTCTCTTTTTTTCAGGTAACTGAAATCAATCTGTTAGTTGGCTGAAGAAAGAAAAAATATATAGATAAAAAATGGTTGCAACAAAGGAAACCTCCGTCCCTCAAAGAGTTAATAGTTTGTTCAAGCTTTTAATTGATGATTAGGAATGATAATTAGAAAACGGATAAGATTGGAAATATCATTCTATTTCGTGTTATCAAAAGAATATTATAAATGTAAATAAATAAAAACTAATTCTTTTAAATGAAACCTTGTTAATATTTTTGTTGAGAGAGTTGTGGGATTTTGCCTGAAATGTTGTTCAAATCGGACAGGGTTACGTTATGTAACATTCATATAGTTATACATTCGACTCTATAGATATAGATTTATTTATCCTCATATAAATAATGCCGATGATCGAGTAACCCGCGTGTTTCAACAATGAATTCGCACCACGGCATGATATGTAATTCAATAATATGTTTTGGTAATGTTTAACATGCAAGGAAAGGCTTTATTGTGACAAGGCTGAACTCGATCCGGTAACTTGAACAGTTTTACTGGTAAGACTGTGTCATATCAGAGGAATGAAGAAACGAAAACAATGAACGCTATCTACTGGAGTTTAGGGTTAATGCACTGGTGTTAAGAGTTAAAATTTCAACTATCAAAATATCACCAAACAGGCAACTGCTTCGTTCAAATGAAGAAGAGTTGAAGCAATTTTCACCCGTCGTGCCTTGACGGGTGACTTTCTAGTTTTCAAATAAAATGGCATAAGTACAAATGTACATATTTTGTTGAAATATATTACAAAGCTTTAATATTTTATTAAATTATCGCATTCATTTTCCAAGTAATTTCTAGAACAGTTTTTGTTTTCCGTTTTTTTTTATTGTGCCCTTTTTATTAATAGAAAATATATCACTTATTTTCAGGAGGACAGAGGTTCACCCATATTTGGAAACTTTGTATGTGATAACTTTCAGTTTAATGTTAATTAACAAACTGACAATAATTAATTTACTTCTTAACATAAACTTTTTGTTAACTAATTTTAACTAATGACTATTAGTTTCAATTATTTAATTAATTTTAGTTAATTATCATATTTTAATGATCAGTTTTAATTGGATTTATCTTAATCTTGTGTAATTATCAGCTACTAATTGTGCTTTAGCATGCCTCCTCTTTTGAAGTTCGTGCAACCTTGGACCCCCCCCCCTTAACAAAGTTCTAGCTACGTGCCTGATGGGCCTGATAAGAACCAGCTTTTTAAAACCCTGACGCAAAAAGGATGGTGGTTATAAGTTTCACGCGTGTGTGTTGTCTCGAGCATCGTAGCTCCTAAACGGATGAACCGATTTTGTCGATTTCTAATTTGAAAGGAGATTTGATCGACAGCAGTTAGTTTTCCGCAAAATACGGGTCGCAGGCCGCATAAAACCCCGCCAATCTGATATACGTGGCCCGTTGTTATTGTTTGGAAGATGAGACAATCGAGAGTGTTCACATATATGTTACTGATTTGGGACAAGGTTGTTTTTTAATTCAATATAAGATTTTGTTTTAAACTCTTAGTGGAAGCCATTCTTACTATTCAAACTTTCTGAATGAAGTTAGTGTGTGCAATTACGTATGTATATTTATCTTTGCAAAAACTTACTGTTTTTCCTCCTAAAAGGTTTCAATTTACACATTTGCGGGAGTACCATTTTTACTCACTTGCGGCATTTTCTAGAAAACATTGCCACCGCAGAAACACATTACGGAAACTCAAAATTCAAGGTAAAACTAAAAGCAAGAGAAACATTAGATGCCGCAAAACGAAATAATAAAAGGCAACGCTTCTTGTTGGGGAAGAATCAAAACAGGTTTTCGGTTTTCCCGCCAGAATTTCAACACGCGAGTTGAATGTGTGCTCGATCTTTTTCGTATGCCGAGCTTTTATTTCGCACTCTTATGATGCATTTAAACCGAGAATTCTCAACCATTTGATCTGTCGCACCGATCTGTGGACAAATTGCCGGTCCTTGGTTCGATTCCCGCCTGTAGCCCTGGGTGTTCTTTCATTCCTATGGAATGTACATCTTTCATGTGTATTGTCCTTGAAATAAAAATATGGAAAAAGATTGTGGATTATTAGAGGTAAAAGCTTCTCCGCTGAGAATAGCTATATTCTCCAATGTGTGTTATCATAAATCAATTCAAAAATGAAATCAAATTGAATGCGTCACTTGCCGTGAATGAATCTATACTTAAGAATTCATGAGCTAAAATGTATAACATAAAATTCAGCCATTTTTTGAGCTTTTATAGGGGCTAAATATGTATAACTTACATCGTACTTATGAAATCCTGTCCGACCTGTCCAACTGTGCAGTTCAAGTTATTGAAGAAATTGAAAGAGAAGAATATATTAAGTATGCAGCACATTTTCATAAAGGCGCCATTTGCTTAAAACTTTATCTGAACTTCTTTTTAAAAATGACTGCATTAATAAGGTTACATTTTAAAATCTTTGTATCAAAACAAATACCGAATTTTTGCACTGAATTTGGATTCTATATATAATATAAATAAAAACCACAAGGAATAGAATTTAAAATCACCTATTTTACTTTTGTTGTTATTCTTTTCAAAATTTGAGCGACCAAGAGGCATTCTGTATTATAGATCGTGTTCAAGAGATTAAATATTTTTTTTGAACTCGAAAAAGAAACAAGAGCACTTGAATAGATCTATAAAAAATGAGCACTTTTAAACGCCATTAGAACTACGTATATTTGAACTATCTGGACAGGGCGGATTTACAGGTTTGGGCTTTGGGAGTCTACCTCAATGCATTTTTGGGGCCCCTTAGAGATGAACAAAACAACGAAAAACATTTTTCATGTGCCTTTCTTTGATCTTTTAGGGGTCTCTAGGTTGTGGGAATGCCTCGCAATTCAGATATTTGCGACATGGTAAATCCGTCGCTGTATCTTGAAGTACTACTTTTCATAACACTATCACATAATCATGTTAAGTTTTTAAAAAAATTACTGACAATTTTTATTAAAAAATTTAATGCATTAAAATATATTATGCGGAAAATGTTTTACTGAAATTGTTTTAAGTAAGAAATATTTATCTTCTCAGGAACATTTTTCTGCGAATATTCTATTCGTCCGATCGTTTAAATTATTGAGAAGATTCACTGCTCTACCGTGCTCAGCGCAGAAGTCGATGACTACACGTTTTACTAAAATTGAGTTATTGTCGCGCGGTTATTATTTGTAACATAATTAATCTAAATGCAAGTAGCCATTTGTTAATGGGAAGCACATTTAAATATATACATAAAGTGAGATCTGAACTGAATTATATTGAGGCGTAAAACATTTTAAAGCAACATCTCGTTTTTATTTCGGCTGAAGAAACGACTTTTGCGCTCCAAAGCAATAAATTTAAAAAAAGAAAAATATTTACAGACTTGTGCAAGTGATTAAAAAGTAATAAAATAAGGAAAAAGATTTTTTCTTAAGTGATCGAAAAAATATAGCCGACTCAAAAGCCGGTAAACGATGTCAATTTTGTAAAAGCATGGAACTCCAAAAGTACAAAATATGTGACATTTATGCAATACGGAATAACTACCACGTGGGTTTAACTAGTTTTTTTTATCAAAAAAAAAAAAAAAAAATCAAAAATTAAATAAAACAAAATGCCCGAGTTTCTGTCCAATTTTTTGTTTTCTAGATTCTGCAAGTAGAAGTTTTACGCAATTGTGACGTACAGGGGTGGACTGGGTCCCACAAGAGGGCGCCAACCTTGGCCTTCAAAGGGCGCAAAAAAAAAGAAAAGAAAGAAAAGGAAAAAAAGGTGCCAAAAAAAGTGTAAAATGAAAAAAAGTGTTAAAAAAAGGGGGTAAAAAAATTAAAAAAAAAAGAAAACGATAGTACACAGGTTTACGAGTTAAAAGAAAAGGGGAAAAAAGCAAAGTGAAGTCGCACAGGTTTGTGAGCGCAAAAAAAATAATTTCTAAAATTATGAAATTGCACCAAAAAATAAAATTAAATTTAAAAAGGTGTTCATCCTTGGAGGGTGCAAGGGGGGCGGGGCGCATAGGCGAGAGGGGGCATCGGCCCGCGGGCCGGCGGGCCTGTCCACCCCTGGTGACGTATATACCGGTGTACTTCTAACATCAGCTCGGTATTTGTGCTCTTTACTAGGACCATTCCGCGGAAAACGGTCATTTGTCCCGCGCGTGACGCCTCATATATTTCATTAAAAATACTTTAAAAAATAAATGAACAAATTTTTTCTGCGTATCAAATTACAAACTTGTGTGATTTCTTAAGCAAAAAATGTGTCATTGTACCCTACAAAATTATTACTTTTTAATGAAATATATGAACTGTCATGTGCGGGACAAAGGGTTGACTTTTTCGTGAAGTGGCCCACTATCGTCAGTATAAAATTTCAAAACTAAACATCAAAGTCGATCTTTTGACTTATAACATCTGTAAGAATTAAATTTTGCAAATTAAAAAAAATTTACAACAATGCTTTTATCTGAGCGTCCTTTTGGGGCCTTAGAGGCTCTTCTTGAATGTCTTATTAAATTCATGCAGAAGGAATTTACAATGAAAAATAAACGATTTCTCAATTACAGAATAGAGGGCATTAGTGAATCAAACTAATGAGTTGAATCTAAGAAATCTTTAAATAATTATTTTAAAAAAAAATCCGATTTTTTCAGAAATATAAAACAATATCAATAAAAGCAAGCAAAAAAAAAAAAAAAAAAAAACATAACAAGTGTGAAGTATGAATAACAAACATTTTAAAGAGTTTTGAAAATTTGCGCGTGTTTTTTATTTTGTCATCGTCATTAATACTTTAACAACTACAAACATTACAGCACTTTAACCATAAGTAATGCAATTTTATTTTGACTTTTTTTTTCTTTTTTTGCTTACGCAATCAAATTATTTTTGAGAGTAGAACATTTTCAAATGAGCGTTTTACGCAACAACAGTATTCAATAAAATTTAAAGTAAATAAAATTAACTAGCATATTAGAAGTATAACTATCATCTTATTGCTCTCTCATTCACAACATATTTTCGACAAGAAAGCCCGACTTTTTTTCCCTCTCTCTCTCTAAATAGGTATCAGCTCTTATCTGTTTAATTTTCTTTTAAAGCTATATTATAGTTTCATTTGACCAGTTTTTAACACCAAGTATATTCCATGCATACTAAATAACACTTTTTAGTTCCAGATTTTCATTGAGATTCTACTTCCTTTCGATGAAGTGAGAATTTCAAGTGATTCAATAATTTTTAACAAGAGAATCTACGCACCATGAGTAGCAAATCCATTTCATTGATTGAATTTTGTACCAGCTAGTGAAAAAAAGGTAGATTTTAAACATAACAAATACAGTAAAACCCCGATTTAACGATTGTCAAGGGACTGGAAAAAGTTGTCATCAAATCAAGGATATCGTTGAATCGAGGAGCATATATATTTTGTGCAGTTAAATCCATACCAGTGAAATATATCATTAAATTGAGGAAATCGTTAAATCGGGTACCGTTAAATCGAAGTTATACTGTAATTGAGTACATTTTTAGCAAAATGAGCTGTACTAAAATAGACATGGCTCGATTAGATTCCGAAATTTTAGAAAAAAAGCAAAACACCGCATGACGGGATACAATGTTGGAGAATCCCCCATATTGAGCGGGGGTGGTGCCAAAGACTGACTTTCATATGTCATTCAGCGCCACAGCATTAAAATTTTTACAGAAAATTACGACAATCAGCTCAAAAATCGAATATTCTGAAAAAAACTCACTCCCTTACCGTAACGATCCGGCCGGCAACTTCAAAGATGGAGATCTCTTTTCCTTTTCTTTTTTTTTCAAATTCGGTGTAAATGGAATAAAGTGTTCACGAAACCGATTTCCACATATTCCGGTGCATGTCAAGAGACCGATGAAAGGAACTGAGTTCGGAGAGAGGCATATCCTTAAGGCAGTGTGTATTTCGCGGGAGAAGAGCAGGAAAAAGAAATCTCAGCAAGTCTTCAGTTTCCTGCATGCAGTTAAGTTGATCCTGGTGGAGCTCTCTTGCGTCGCGCGCACCACTTTGAGGCAGACCGAGGACTAACTGATCGAGGAGAAGGACGGGGGTTGCCAGATCCGAGGATTGCTATGAATGCGCGGTAGCCAAACGACGCGCCTCGATCGAAGCCAGGAATGATTTTGTTCTTTCTTTTTTCCACCGCATAGTCGTCTGCTGCCTTCGTCGCAGACTGAGTTGGTGCTTTTCCCTCAGTACTTGCGAATTGGCAGCAGAGTTAACTCAACAGGTGCGAGGTATAACGCGAGTGTGTGGTGTAGAACTCAATCCTTCATAATCTTCGTCTTCTAAGCCGGGAGTTGTGGGTTCGATTCCCGCCAGTGCCCTGGGTGTTATTTCCTTCTCTTGTGTTGTAAATCTTCCCTGTGTGTTTCCGGAGACAAGGCGCTTGGCACGTATTCCTCTAAGCATGTGAAGCTGTTTAGCTTCTTGTATTCAAAAAAAAAAAAAAACAATCGTTCACAAAAGAATTGAGGAAAGTCCCTTAAGTTTTCAGAACTTGCGGCAGAAACTCATGATCCGCTGGACTAATAGGTGATCCCCTGGTTGTCCTAGAACCAAGGTACATAAATAAAGTACCGTACGCACTAAAAAATATACTTTTGGGTTCAAGAAAATGATCCCAAAAGCGAACTCGCCTTTTGTTGAAACAGTATGTATGTACATCTAAATGGCAGTCCAGATTAAGCGACGTTCTGTTTAATATGATCCGGATTAATGAGGGTTCACTGTATTTTCAAACGTAAATAATCTCGAATCCAATCCTCTCGAAAAGACGGATACAAAGGAGGGGACGCCCCTCCTTTGAGGGATCCTGCATTGGCAGTTTTTCGAAATTGAAGTTCTACAACGCAAGTGTAGGCCATCTTTGACTACATTAAGGAACGAAATGGGGTTCGAATCTCCCTCCTGCAAACTTTTTGGAGCTGAAGTTGCAAAAGGGCTGCTTCAGACGATCAGAGGCGGCGAGTGGGGTTAAAAGTGCGGGGGCAATTTTTTTTTAGGAAGTTGAACACGATTTTAGGTATTCTTGAGTGACTGTGTGTGGGGGGGGGGGGAGGGAAACTTGATGTTCTTTCGTGTAAATGTTTTGGAATTGAAGTTTTAAAAACGAGATTTTTGTAGAGTTTTGTCAACGTTTGGAGAACGGAAAAGAGTTTCCAGAGTTATCCCCTTAACTTTTCTTTAAAATAAAGTCTAATTACTAATAATAATATTAAAAACGAAGAAGCTTGGACTGTTTTTGGTAATGTACGGGTAAGGAAGACTTTTCCCGGAAAAAAATCTTAAACTGATATCTTAAAGACACAAATTAAAGCCATCTTTAGCAAACTTCGAGCAAGGGGGGTTTGGTTGTTCGCTCTCAGAAGTTTCAAAGTTTAAAACGTTTTTTAAACGTCTTTTAAAACGCTATTTCAGACTTCTCTTCTTCTGATTTGAGGAGGAACAAAAAGGTTCGGAGGTTCTCCTATTATTATTATTATTATTATTATTGTTATTATTATTATTATTATTGTTATTATTATTATTATTATTATTATTATTATTATTATTATTATTATTATTATTTGAACTGATGAAATCCTAAGAACTCAGTTTCAAACTTCCTGTGGGAAGTTCAGAAAAAGTCCTCCGGATTTTTTTTTTTTTTTTTTCTAAGTTGGAGCCTTAAAAACGCAGTTTTACGCTATCTACGGGGAATTCTTTTCCTGATATTTTCCCCTCAAACTGGAGTCTTCATAAGGCAAATTTAGGTCATCTTTGAATTTAAAGGAGAGAAGGAGTGCTCTCGGAGATTTTCTCTTGGAAAATTTTCAAAATTCAAGTTTTAAAACTGAAATTTTAGACAACATTTGGTGACGTTCGGGTAATCTCACCCAGACTGGTTTGAAATTAAAATCTTAATGTTGAGGAAATCTTTGATGATGAAAAAAGTGCGAGTGCAATCGCCCCCCCCCCCCCCCCCCCCCCGAATCTGCAGACGATCTTTAGTGGTGTTAAAAAGATGGGCTTGGAGTTTATTTAGCAAAATTTAAGTCTAATAACGCGATTGTAGACATTTCAGGTAGAGTTAGGCGAATAAATGACTTTCCAGTGACTTTCCTCCGGTAATTTTTTGACACTAAAGTTCCAAAAAAGCGCAATTTTAGATGACCTGCGATTATGTTCGAGCGAGGAGGTTTCGAAATTCTGTCCCGGAATTACTATGAAATTGAAGTTCTAAAACGCAACTTTAGAATAAATCTTAGGAAACGAATCCGTTCGGGGACCTACTTGGATAAATTTCTATATTTTATTCGTGTCAGATAAACATGTAAGCTAAAAAATTGATCTCCTCCTCCTTGAACAATTTCTGGATCCGTTCATGAACAAAGAGCAATCTTGACTACTCAAAAAAGCAAAAAAAAAAAAGAAAGAAAGAAAAGAAAAGAAAAAAGAAACAAAAATAGTGCAGTCATTTTTCAACCAGCGAAACTAGCTATTTTAATCGAAGTCTCCGCTTTTGACGTACTTTAAATGACGTCAGTTTCTAAATTATTATTCATTGATTGGTTTCAGGATCAAGTTTTCAGAAAGCATTAAATTATTCCCAACATAAGCGTCATAGTCATAGGATGCAGTAATTCATGGTGTCACCAGCAGACTTTTTTCACTGCAGCAAAAGTCATCTTCTGGAAACTACTCGTATTTTAAACGGTTGAAATTTCCCCTCAACGAAACGTTTCTCCCCGTAGAAAGCGCTGAAATTTAGGGGTGAAACAGAAATTTAGAGTATTCCTCTATTTCGAATAAATCAAGTCTTTTCCACAAGAAACATTTATTGCGCATTTAACGCATATTGTTAAATGAAGTTCTAACTAATCTTCTCCAATAACGTTGTTGAAGTATGCATATATAAAGGGCATTCCATAAAAAATGATAGGTTTTTTTTTACGTAAAGGCAACACTTCTTCAACGAAGAAGAATCTGAAATATTTCTAAAAACTAAAGTGGAAGTTTGCGTGGTTGTGTTGTGCACAGGGCCGGTTCTAGTAGTTCTGCCGTCCTAGGCGATATTGACAAGTGCCGCCCCCTCCAGCCATTGAATATTATTATTAATAACAATAATAATAGTAATATAAAATAATGATATATTAATAAAATAAAAATAGTTAAGTCCTCAAAATTAAAGTGAGTTTCTAGTTAAATTCCAAACTGGGTTTTGTATATGATGAAGGTGACGGGTGTTTCTTTGTTTCTACCCGATGGCGATAAGACCCCATTTTGTAAGCTTTGATAGATATCAAACCTTGTTTTAATTGTAAAAGTAATTTTTAGTGTTGAAAACATTATTTTTTTGGAATCAAACCCTTGTTACTCTAGATTTATTTACATTCCCCATCACGAGTCGGGGATTGTGTAAATAAACCGGTAAATGTGATAAATATTGAATAATTGATCACATTTACCAAGTTTATTGATGATTGTGTTTAATCACCGGTAATTATATACAATCACCAATTTATCCCATTTACCGTAACATGTACATTCTTAACTTATTCAGCAAATGCAGCCCAACTACAAGCAATAAAATAGTTAACAATGGCTCCCCACCAGATATTCCTAACACTTTATCAAACTGTGACTGAGTTGAATTCTCAAAATGAGACTTTACTTAAGCTAACAAATTCAACATCGTGTTTCTACAACATTAATTTTATTGCTAGTATACAGTACCTGAGACAACAACACTGAAAAGCACGAAAAGCAGAAATTCGTGCGTTTCTGCAGAAAATTAGTAGTAAAAATCCAGGCCTTTTGTTGTTAAGTTGAAGATCACTTAGGTTTTTTTTTCTTTTGTTCTGTAACTATGTCGACAACCTTAACCACGAGAAAAACACAATATTTAACAGAAACGTGCAAAAATGATGTTTGGTTTATGTACAGGAAGCGGGGAAAAGGTTGCTGGGAACCACTAATTTATGAGCCACTTGTTATAAAACACGTTTAATGAAAGCAAGTTAGAGGTTGGTCACAAATGCTGTCACCAAGGGAGGGGCTGCCACCTTTGAGGAGTGAAGGAACACGGGAAGGGGAGGGGGTGAAACTGACAGTTTCTGACAGGGGGATGGGAGGGGGAACTAGAAGTGTGACATCACGCATTTTTATGGTGATAAGGGGAGGACTTGAGAAGGTAAGGTAAAGTGATATTTTCTGTGGGGGAAGGGGGTTAAAAATGTTAGAAAAAAAGTATTCTATCATTTATGTACAGCCCCTTTACAGAAATGAAATTATTCCCAGTGTGCATTGCAGATCAAAAATAGATTTAGTTTGTGCAACGGTCCCAAAGATTGATTTCAAAATGAACGTTGGTGTATGCATTTCATGATACTTAAATAATTATAACCATATGTGAAGAAAGATGTCTGTCTTTTTGAATTACATGTAATTTAGTAAAAATAGGAATTAAATCTAATTTTTAAAATGCCATCTAGCCAGCAAAAAAAAGGTTAAGATTTTTTTTTTTTTTTTGATCGTAATTTGGCTGTAACCAAACAACTATCCATTTTGTGCCGTTACTGAGCAAAAAATATTAAATAAATATATTTTTCTGTAAATTACATATTTTATTGCATTTTGCAGAAGTAGAGTTTATGTTTATCAAAAATTTCATGCAATGAAGCAAGATTCTAATAACGGAGTCTTTGTAGACCGTGATGGACGTCGGACTCGTCACCGAAAGATCGCGGGTTTAATGCAAGCCGGTCAAAAATCCTCCATGTTTGTTAATGATGACTGGGGCACGTTGAATATGTCGTGGTCACAAAGTCCTCCAACAGAATCGATACCTCTGGGGAGTGCTAGACTAGGGATTAAAATTAAATAAAAAAAAACAAGAGTTTTCTTTTGGGCTCCATCCAACTACAAATAGTTGCCGGGAGGGAACACCTTGGAGTGTGATGTAGGGTGTTATGTGCTAAATTGTTACGTTTGTTGCCAAGGAATTGCCCGTAAATTCGATCGTATTAGGCGTTACTCGAACCTCACAGTAAATTAATTTAGCTCGAGCTCGAATCCCAAAATTGTGACATTGGCTTCATAGACGAGAGGAGATGAAGCTTTTGTTGTGCCTGACCGTCCTCGACTTATTTCCGATTAGGAGTTTTTCTGGCTTTCTCTTATTCAATACGCAAACGCGTAAGAGTACATTTAGAATGCCTCCAAGATCAAACTGAGCCAACCAATCAATCATTGTATTTGTCAAGGTGAAATGTCTTAATAATGAGAGAAAACTCTTGAAACAGCGCAGAATGTTTATAGAAAATACAAATTTCCTATGAAAAAGCCTTTATTTATGAAAAAATCTAAGGTAAAACATAATTCCTCTTCCGAAAATAAATCTAAGATTTATCTGTCAAAGAGATAACGAAAGCTATTTAGATTTATTCAAATCGCAAATCAAGTAAACTAACGGAAATTACTTCCCTCTGCTAGTCTTGACCTAAACAAACGTAAATAGAGTTGGCCTAAATTAGAGCAATCGATGAGTCCATGAATAATTTCATTTCCACGCATCACCCTATATTTAGATCTTTAAATTCACAGAAGCCTAATTGTTATTCGATACTTTCGAGTCTTGATTGACCAAACTACGTCAGAATCTTTAATAAAATGTGTCATTTCTCAAGTAATGAAAGAATTTTTGAAGGTACAGTACAGATGTTTCACTTAATTGGTTATAAAATTTCAACCAAGAAAAAAAATAAACAAAAAAAATTAATTTGAACTTTGACATCTTGAATTCAAATTATGTTTTTCGCAATCACGAGTGTGTGTATGTAGGCCTGTGTGTTTGTGTATGTGGAGGGGGGAGTGTGTGTGTAGGCATGTGTGTTTGTGTATGTGGGTAGTTGTATGTAAGCGTATTTGTGTGTGCGTGGTGGTGTGTGTGTGTATGTGTTTGTGTGTGTATGTGTAGGTGTCTGTCTGTATGTATGCGTGTGTATGTGTAGGTGTCTGTCTGTATGTATGCGTGCGTGTGTGTGTGTGTGTGTAGGTTTATGTGTAAGTGTGGGCAAGTAAGTGACGCAACCTGGAGACGGTTTTCGCTAGAGGAGCAGCATCGTGAGGTGGCCGGCCGACCGTGGTGCTGCAGAGGGAGGCGAGGGGAAAATAAAATCATAGGAATTCAAAACTGTCAAATGAGAACAATAAGCAATCGTGATTGCTTTTTTGAATCGAAACTACTTCTATAAGCTTGGTTTAGTCCTAAAGAGTATGAAATAAAGTAAGTATATGATTTCTTGATTACAACACTCAAACATTGCTGTTAATTTTAATATCTCTTACTTATGTAAGGTGTGATGAAAGAGGAGAACAGGGAGGATGGCAGTTTGGTAGGGGCAAACAACACCTTTGTGCGACTTAATAGAATCAAGTTGGGAATTTTTTAATTTTCGAATTTTCTAGGTTGTTCAATCTTTGTTTATAACAGTAGTTTAGCTTACTAGTTGATTAGGCGCTATAACCTCACGTTTTTACTTCCTTTTACAAAGAAGGAAGTATTGTATTCGCGAAAAAATTTCACTCAAAAATAGGCCTCAATTTACATTTTTCTCACCCCGAATGAATGTTTAGTTTTTCTTTTTACCCGACCACACGTGGATACATGCCTAGGAATCAGGGCCGGATTAGCCATAGAGCAGAAGTAGCAAATGCTACGGGCCCCGCGCTTTTGGGGGCCCCGCGCCATGAGAAAAAATTCATGAAAAAACTACTTTCCGTACTTTAATCCGTTTAAGTTTCTCTCGATCTTCCTTTTTTATTTAGATTTAGCTTTTCTAAATGCTCAGGTAAATTAAAAATCTTATTTTTTTCGATAGATTGCTTTCCAGAAATTTCTCCTAATTAATTTCTTAAAAACGCAATTTTCTTTGATCTTTCTTAATGGAAGGAGGAAAAGCTTCGTTGGGTCAGAAAAGTTTCAAAGCTGACCTAAAAATTACAATTTTAGGCAAAGTTTGGAGAAAGGAGAAATGGTTTTTTTCTGGATTTTTTTTTTTTTTCTTTTTTCAAAATGAAGTCAATTTTAAGGTATCTTAGGAAATTTAAGGAAGTTCGGGTCCTAAAATTTTCAGCTATTCAAGCCCTCCCCCCCCCCCAAAAAAAAAGAAAATTTTGGTTGTTTCGTAAGGGGAAGGGGTTCTTTCCTGAAATTGTGCTCAAAACTGAAGTCAATTTCAGGCTATCTTTGGGAGGAAGGATTTGAGGGATCGACCCATGGTATAGCTGAAAACAAATTTTCAAGCTATTGGAGAAAAGAATGAGGGTCTGAACTCCCCCAGAAACAATTCTGACTTCAAGTTTCAAACCGCGGTTTCAGATTATCACTGGAGACGTTATCGGGGGGGGGGGGGGATACGAGTTTGCTTCCCATAATGTTAGAAACTGAAATCTTCAAGACGCACAGGCTATCTTTAGGTAAAGAATGGTGGTTTGGAGCCTTTCCCCCTCGAATGTTGAGAAGCTAGGGAAGTAGGTGGGTATTCTCTTTTGGAATTGTTTTGAAATTTTGAAATCGAGATGGTTCAAGGGCTTCCTCCAGATTTTTTCAGAATTTATGGTCTAAAAACTCAAATTTAAGCACTTTTTCTTCATAGCAGCAGAAGGAGTATGCTGAAATTCTTAAAGCACAAATCCTAAAACCACATTTTAAAGGCTCTCTTTGGTGATGTTAGACAGGCGAAAGGGTTACCATCCAGAAATTATTCGAAAGTGGCTTTCTTCTTAAAGCTTTCGAAATTGGAGTCCTGAAAAAATAATTGTTAGCCATCCTTAAACTTTGTTTACTTAACTTAAAATCAATTTATCACCATCAAAATGTGCCGCCCGCGAAACGAGCCCGTAGATCCGGAACTGTAAACAGCAGTAAGCAAAATTAAGAGATCATGATAGAAGAAATAGAAAAGATTCTGAGATTTCACACTTATGCTCAGCGAAATAAATGAATCGTTAAGAGAATATTATTTTTTGATGAAGTAAAATAATTATGTGCATAAGAAAGACTTTAAATATCGTTTTTAATTTCTTCCTCTCAGTGGTAGGGAACTAAAAAGTTGCCACCCACGTCCCGAACCTAACCCCTTTCTTTTGCATCACCAAAGGTAGTCGAAAACTTTTTTATTCCAACTTGAAATTCAGAAAAATTCAGGTAGAAAATTGTTTAACATAATCGAAAACCCGCTAAAATTGCTTTCTGGAACTTCAGTTTCGAAAAAATTCCATGGGTGTAATCCCGAGCCCGATCCCGTCCTATAAGGTCGTCTAATAAGGTGGCCTACAAATGCGTATTTTGCACCAAATTTCGAAAAATTTCAATGGGAGTGTACCTCTCCCCTTCCAACATTGTTAACAATGGTCTGAAATGTACTTTTAAGACTTCAACTTCAAAAAAATTCTGGGTTGCTTCGGAGAGTGCCTGAACCCCCTTCCATAGCGAAACGTAACCCGCGATGGCCTACTATTTATCACGTTTTCACAACTTAAGTTTTGAGAAATTTCCAGGGGATGGCTTTCGCGAACTCCGCCCCAAAATCACAAAAGAACGTAAAAAGATACCCTTTCAGAGTATATAATTTCGAGAATTTTTGCTTGTGTTTTTAGATTAATAACAGATAATAAATTCAAAAATTTTCCAATGGGCCCGCCCCCCCATCTTTCCTCTCTCTCTACAACATCATTAAGGATAATCTACAGTTTTATTTAAGACTTCAATTTTAAAAAACTGCCTGGAGAGTCGCTGTGAATCCAAATTTTTTTCTTTGATCTTACCTAAGATAGGATGCAATCACGTTCTTCGATTTCAGTTTCTCCAAATAATGGCCTCCGAATCTTCTCTTCTTAATATCATCAGGGGTCGTTAGATTTGAGTTTTTAGAATGGAAATATCAAAAATTTTCCGGGGTAAGCCCCCGGACCACCCTTCCTTTATATTGCCCAAAAATTGCGTTTTTGGAATTAAAAAGTTAAAGTTTAAAACGTGTAGTAACGGGAAGACAAGGGGCAATAAGAGGAGCATAACATCGTAAAGCTCTAAAGGTATATCCACATTTATGTATTCATGTGTGTTATAAGTTACGTCTCCCGTCTCCCTGAAGAAGTGCTATATATTTACTATATCATTCGAAAACGTGGGCCCCCTGGAAACATTTGCTACGGGCCCCGCGCTGGCTTAATCCGGCCCTGCTAGGAATCTACAGACACCCGAAATATCCATTTTGACGACCCCCGAGTTAATTACAACGAATTTTCTCGTGACGTCTGATGTACGTATGTATGTGCGTATGTGTGTATGTGTGTATGTATCTCGCATAAGTCAAAAACGGTATGCCGTAGAAAGTTGAAATTTGGTACGTAGACTCCTAGTGGGGCCTAGTTGTGCACCTTCAATTTTGGTTGCATTCGGATGTTCCTAAGGGGATCTTTTTCCCCTTTTTTGGGGGAAATCATTATTAATTTCGATGTAAGCTCAAGTGGTGTTATAATTTGCCGGACACTTGGCGATGCATCGCCAGTCTTTTGGTCGCGAAGTTTTGTCGCCAACCTCGTGACAAATTTTGCGATTTTTTTTAAAAATTTGGTTTTAATATGGCCACTGTTGGTGATATTTACAGAGTAAACAATTGAATCACATTAAAATTGCCAATATGAGAAAATGACATTAAATTGGAGTAAAAGGAAGTCATGTGATGCACACATCAGCTCGTTTTGTTATAAATATTGTGTTTTGCTGAAGTGTAATAAATGTCTACAGATTTTTGCTGTTTTTTCTCAATTCGGTCACTTTTTATCTTTTTGTTAGTCATGGATATGTCTCCATGGAAGAGGCAGGCCATTGTCGCGTTGAGTGAAAATCTGATCACACAACAAAAGAAACGAGCTGATGTGCGCATCTCATGACTTCCTTTTACTACAATTTAATGTCATTTTTCCATTATTGGCAATTTTAATGTGATTCAATAGTTTACTCTCTAAATTTAACCAACAATGGCTAAATCAAAACCAGATTTTTAAAAAAAAATCGCCAAATTTGTCGCCAAGTTGGCGACAAAACTTGGCGACCAAAAGACTGGCGATAAATCGCCAAGTGTCCGTCAAATTATAACATCATTTGAGTTTACATCGAAATTAACAATGATTTACCTCCAAAAAGGGGCAAAAAGACCACCTTAAAGACATCCGAATGCAACCAAAAGGGAAGGTGCACAACTAGACCCCACTAGAAGTCCACGTACCAAATTTATACTTTCTAGGACATACTGTTTTCGAGTTATGCGAGATACATACACACGAACACACATACGCACATACATACGTCACGAGAAAACTCGTTGTAATTAACTCGGGGATCGTCAAAATGGATATTTCGGGTGTCTGTACGTTCGTAGGCATATATCCACGTGTGGTCGAGTCGAAAAAACCCCCAACATTCATTCGGGGGTGAGCAAAATAGAAATTAAGGCCGATTTTTGAGTGAAAATTTTTTCGCGAATACAATACTTCCTATTTTGTAAAAGGAAGTAAAAATGATTTGTGCTTTGCTAAAAGCATGGTTTAGAGATCAGGAATTCAAAGAAAAGTGCAAAACTAAGAAAGTTGACTATGCTCAACAGAGTGAAAATGGTGCTGGACGAAAAGGGGGGGGGGACGCGTACTAAGTGGTGGTTTTGATTTATAATTAAATGATGTAAATAAAGGTGATTTTGTGAAAAAAAATGGCTTGATTCCATTACTTTTCACTAGGGTGTAGCTAGCTATCATAACTTAAGGCTTATGGTTTTGTGGTTCAGGATGAAGGCGTTCTTTTTTTGTGGGGAAGAGTTAAGGTTTTATAGGCGTAGAAATTTACAATATGATTGTTTTTGAGGAGAACGTTCCGGGAAACTTTGCTGTAAACTTACTTCGTGCAGCTTCAGAAATTAAACATCGAGACTAAGCTTTTCCATTAGAGCACAGTGTATGCTCATTCTCATATATATAATAGCCAATGATTGAGTAACGCTCCTGACGTCATCAACAATGAAACTCACGCCACGGCATGATAATGTGATGATATGTTTTGGAAATGTTTAAAATGCAGGGAAAGGCTTTATTGTGACAAGGCTGAACTGGATCCGGTAACTTAATTGTTTTACTGGTCAGACTCATTTCAAGGGAATGAAGAGATGAAAAGGGATCAAAAATGACCTCTATCTAACAGAGTTTAGGGTTAATCCACTGGAGTACCGTTAAAATTTCAACTATCAAACTATCAACAAACAGGCAATTGCTTGGTTCAAATACAGAAGCAATTTTCACCTGTCATACCTTGACGGGCGATTTTCTAGTCTAAGCGTAATAGAGAAACTAATTGATGGCCAATTCGCTTTAATAATAAAATACATTGGTTAGTGATTAAAACTTTTTCCGAATAAGATGATTCATTTTAACAAATATTAAAAACATAATAGTAAGTCTACTATCATAAATAGATGCAAAACACGTCGACTAATCCCTTAGAAAACTAGATTTGCTTTAAGACGGCGAAAATAAGACTAACCACCTTTGCTGAAAACTTAGTAATATTAACGAGGTCGACCTGGGATTTTATTCGACATTCATTTAAACAAGTTGAAATTAATTAGTCTGTTTTTTATTCCCTTTAAATTGTTTGAATTAGCCCGGACTTCACTGGATTTGGTGGTTCAAAAAACTCTTTTTTTTTTCTTTTTTAATTTCAGGAAAGAGGAAAGTTTTAAATTTCAAAAAATTGTAGAGATTTGGAATATATTTTTAGTTCTTTGCTTCAAGAAATGGAAAAAAAAATATGAATACAGTTTATCGCAGTGCTTCTCAACCTTTTTTACTTTACGGCATACTTGGTAGCCGGCTCAATCCTTACGGTACACTAAACTAAATTCCAATATGTCAATATGAACGATGCTTTCATCATTCCCTAGTCAAGACAGGAAAGAGAAAAACACAGCGTTTCCATAAGGATATAACAATTTATCTTTTAAGAATGTGAAATATTTTTGAAATATTTCAGTTTCTTTAGAAATTGAATTGAAGTTCTTCATGAAGTTTAGTGCTTATTACGGCCAGAAAGTTCGAAACTTTCACACCAATAGCCGCGTTCACAACACACTTTTCGACCCGGTAAATCCCCGCTCTGACTCCGCAAAAAACCGATTGAAAAATTGCCCGTTTGGGGCCGTGGTAACCCGATCGGTAGAGTGTCGGATTCGGGGCCGGAGGGTCCTGAGTTCGAACCTCGATGGTCGAAGACCCATCGTCGTCATTAAAGGGGACTGGGCGACGTTAAATATGCTCGTGGTCTCAATGTCCTCCAAGTGAAACGATACCTCTGGGGGTGCTAGCACCAGGTAGCTATTAGCTCCTGGACTAGTTCTAAATTCTCATCAACTGTTCGATCCGGTGATGGTGCTGCCATCTATCGGTATATAAAATAATGCAGGCAAGGCACTTAGTATGCAGTCCTCGACATAAATACAGTTGTAGTCAGTTGTGACTCTGAATAGGAATAGGAATAGGAAAATTGCCCGTTTCCATCTAAAAAAAGGTTTCCCCAGAAAGCGGTTTTTACCCAGCATCCTTAGCGGCTAGTAGACGAACTTGCTTCGCGTAATGCATTCTGGGTAAAAACTCCGCTTTCACCTGCTTCAATCCCAGAAGCAAGTAGGAGTAGAAAGATTCCACATATACTCCGCAAATAACCGGAATGCGGTGAAAAGCAGATTTTTTCCGGGGTCGAAAGTGTCCATGGAAATGGCCCCAATGTGCCGAGGCACACCAGTTGAGAAGCACTGGTCGCAAGGTGGGTGCGCCAAATAAGGGTATGGTAAACGAATAAGCCACATTTTTTTGGTGTAGCATAACAAAAATTCGCTAGATCGTAACTTCATCATCACCAGAAAGCCTAACTGATGATGAAGCATTTTCGACAAGTGGTTTGTTGTCTCCAATCAACAGTGTAGCAAACGTTATTATAGAAGAATAATGTCAAAAATACCTAATCTTATTTCACAGTATGTTTTGTTTCGTCATATGTTTAAAATTTACTGAAAAATAACCTTAAGGAACTAAATTTTATAGAAATTCTATATATATATATATATATATATATATATATATATATATATATATATATATATATATATATATATATATATATATATATATATATATATATATATATATATATATATATATATATATATATATATATATATATATATATATATATATATATATATATATATATATATATATATTCGTTTCGTTTTTCTTTGCGGAAGAAGAGGCATATTTTGCTGTGAGAAATTTATTTTAAAAGTTATAAAAAGTATCTTTGACACAATGTGTAATCTTAGATAGTTCAGAAAATATTGATTTGATGCTCAAGACCCGACTATAACTTTTGAGGACACTGGGAATGAATATTATTTCGTGTTCCGCCCCTCCCCCTATTGTTTATGCTGTGTAATGAATAATTAAAAAAATTAATGCGCACATTTTACCGCAACTAGGCCAAATTTAAGGATATTTTAAATTTTCACAGCAATAACTCATAAGATGTCGTCAAATTTGGCATCGTTGCAATAAGAAGTAAATGTCAAAAAAGGAAGAAAAAAAAAAGTGACTATTCTGGAACTTTTTAATGTAACAATAGACTGTATATAGTGATGGGTCTGAAATAATGCTACTCTTTAAAAAAATGCTACTGGTCTAATGACCTCTTAAGTTTTAGTTCCCTGGGCTCGTGCCCCATGTGCCCATGCCACAATCTGACTCTGTTGATGAAAATAACTTAGTGCTAATATATACGAAAAAATAGGCTCGTTCAGACGGAACTTCTACTTCTTGTTACTCAGGGGTGATCCCCCCTCCCCCCAAGAGCAATGACACCACCTCAATTAAACTCTCCCCCCTCCCAAGAACGACTGTCCCTCTACAAAAAAGAAGAAATATCCCTGAAAACAATCCCCGAAAATTTCAAATGGCGCATTCTGCTCTATGATTCTTTCCCTCCCCCCCCCTAGGTGGGCACCCCTGTTTTACTCTTTACAAATGGGCTAGCATTATTTCAACACAGTTATTCGTCTTGCCTTTCCGATATTTTTGTAGCGTCCACAAAGAAACAAACATTACAAGAACACTTACTCTTACTCTTAGCTGTCACGCATTGTTTTAAGTGTCATTACCTGTGATAGAAAGAGACATTTTGAGTAGTTTTATCACAAGATTTTGTTTCATGAATACAAATAATACAAGCTAGAAATCTTATTTTCGATAGCAACAGTAAAGATTAGTCTTAAGAACTACGCAGAACATCAAAAGTTAGTCAGTTTGAAGAAAATAATTCAATGACATGCAATCACAAACACACACACAAATGCCCGTGACGGAACGGGACCATTGCGTCACGGGCATTTTATTGCGTATTCATCAATTATTTTATTTAAAAACGATAAGTTTAATGTTCTACGAAATTCTTATGACAAATCTTTACTGTTGCTATCAAAAATAAAATGCCTAGTTTGTTTTATTTATATTTACTAGTATAAAACAAAATATACTGAAAAATGTCCCATTCCTCCAAATGGAATGGCCCTAAAATTTAAATTATCCTACCAAAATTAGACAGAGCGATGAAAATTCACTTTCCCTCTTTTTTTTTCGTTCTTTTAGCAACTTGTCATTTCTTATAATAAATTCCATCAACTTTTCCTGTTTCTTTCTGTCCAAAATTAGTGGAATTTTCAAATTATTAAAAGAAGCAAGAAGAAATGCTGTCAGCAAACTATCATTTTCAGTCATGTAATTATTTATTCAACACGAATTTCTCTTGGAAAACTAAATGCAACCCCTTTTCTTGTCATAAGATAGTAGCTGTTTCTTTGACAATATTAGTTTTTTCCTCGCAATCTTTTATCCTCGGTGTTCCGACATGCGGCGCAAAAATTATACTTTTTGCGAGCAATTTTGAAAATTGATTAATGATTAATGCATTGTATTTATTTATTTATGTCCTTTTTTTATAGCGACAGTCCCTTTACGTGCTTATCAGCTCATCTTTTTTCTACAGTGCTGGCAGGAATTAATTCACACGATATCAGCTTTTTATCCGCAAAATTTAATTAACGTCATCAATGTGTGTTGCATTGTAAACAAGAAATCTTGAATGTAGTTCTACCGATAATTCTTTTAAAATCTTCTTCAAGAATATATCTGTCATACAGAAAACATACTAAAATACAAATCAAAACGCGAAATCAGCAAATAATTATTATAATTAAGTCATTGTATTATTAATAATAATGGAAAGAATATCAGTATTAATGATGATATCTGAAGATTATTCTTCTAAACTAGCTTCATGCTTTTCATGTCTTAACTTGAAATTTGCTCCCTTTTTTTTCTGCCGGTAAAATACTTTTTTAAATGAAATGATTACGTTGCTTCATTTGACTTAGATAAGCAGATGTCACTACATCTCAAACCGGGGGCCGCGGCAGCCTGGGGTGCCGTAGGAAGAGGTGAGGGGTGCAGAGAAGTGTCCGTGATATAAATATATATGTAAGGGTAAGTGCGTTAAGTAATGCCCGGTTGACTAGTAAGGAAATCCTCCATTTTTTGATACAGTATAACAAAAAATTCACTAGATCCTCTTTCAAAGTCATCAAAGAACCTAACTGATGATAAAGCGTTATCAACAGTCCAGTTTTAACTACCGGGAAACAGTGCAACAGCGAGCTCAACCGGTAGCTACCGGTTAACCGATCACGTAAGAGCTAATGATCACGTGCTTCAATCAACCAATCAACAGCCTAAAATGGTAACCGGTGCGGCAACCGATAGATGATAGAACGCTGCGGTTAGTAACCGGTTACTCACCGGTCGACGGTGAGGTTCGTCAAACGCAACCAGTGTAGCAAAAGTTGTTGCAGAAGAGTGATGTCAAAACCAACTGATCTTATTTTACGGTAATTTTTGTTTCTACATGGTTCCCTGAAGGTTAACTAGAATAAAAAAAGTTGCATATTGATCTTGAAACCTAAATTTTGCAGTTGATTAATTCAAAAAGAAAAATGCTGTGCGCTCTCTTTTTCCCCGAGATTTAATAACCTAGAAAAATAGATTGTAGTACGATAGGATCATGGTTCGCTTTACTAACAGCTATCCTTATAATATAACACTGGAGTATTTGGGAGGAGGATATGATTCTGTGCTGCATATGCTGCACATATTTCGCAAACTGTGCCTTGATGAGGGGAAAAAATCCTGAAAATTATTTACACAATAAAGATGGACTAGGGTGCCCTGAGGAAATTCAAATTCTTCAAAGGGTGCCGCGACTCGAAAAAGTTTGAGAACCCCTGTGCTAGGATTGTCACCTATCTCGGTGGTTAGCGGAAGAATAGGGGCGAGTGTTGTACCTTGGGACACTTTTCATATTTTTATTTTTAAAGTCAATTATTTGAATCAAATTTCAAATCTAAAAGTCACATTAAAATACCCCAACATACTTCTATGCAATATCTTTTTTTAAATTTAGACAGTTGAAAATAAAACGTTGTCAGCCATTTAAAGTAAAAGTTCCAACCTGTCCCAAGGTACAACAGCCTATTGTACCTTGGGACACACTGCAAACCTTCAATAAATATAAATAGGAGTGAGCATTTATTGCAATTTATACATTGAATAACAATTTCAAACGAGCTTAAAAAGAAATTTTCTGTTCGAAAACGTATGTGAATAAATGTTTTGGAAATACTGTTATTTTTTCTTTTTTTTTTTTGGGGGGGGGGGGTTAATTTCTACTTCTAATTAATAAAAAACAACCATTGGAAATTTGGCTCTGAATGAAATATTGCGTAATATTATATAATTAAACATTACATCTTATGGACGCGCAACCATACTGTCTATTACGCGTATGAACTATCCTTAGTAATTTGTATCAAGAAAAAGTATTTTTTTTTTTTTTGGTTTTATTATGCAAAAATTAATTACATATGCTTCATCAAGCACAACTGATAAATAGATTTATCAGTTAAAACAGAAAACAAATGAAAATAGCGATTGTTTTTCATAATTATTACTAACCCAGGCAACGCCGGATATTTTTGTTAGTTGATAAATATATTTATGGAAACATTCAAAGAGCTTTTAGTGTTTTTTTTCTTATACTTTAAAGTTTAATTCAAAATTAGTTATTTTTAAAAAACATATTCTGAAAATTTTGAATAGCTCAATTTGATTTCTTTAGTTTTTTTACAATAAGAATTATTAAAATGTACAAAAAAATGCATAGTGATACAATTTTTCTAAAGAAAAGTAAGTAGAAAACATATCAAATAAAAATTTTGCCATAAAACTGATCGTTAGTATCGATCATTATAAATTACAATTTATATCATAAAGGAGTGCGTTGTATGTTAAAAAATAAGAAATTTAAATCATTTAAAAGTACATTGAAACAATAATGAATTCACCCGGAAAAACATGCCAATAAAAATTTCAAAAAAGGAAAACATGGCAGCTTTTCATTTAAAGATTTTTATAAACCTATACATTCCAGCCTTTAAAAAAATAATAATAAAAGTTACTTTTTTTTTCGGAACAAAACTTTTGCTTGTTGAAAAAATAAATAAATAAAAATAATAATAACAGTTAAAAAAATAAAAACAAGCCTGTTAAAAAGGTAAACGGTATTCCAATGTTTACGCATTGTGAGGAAATTTAAATGGGAGAAACTTCGCCACATAAATACATTATTGCACAAAAAAACATGAAAATTTCCACAAATTTTTAAATTATTTGTTAAAGATCAAATTCAAAAAAAAAAAAGCCATTAAGTAGCATAAAAAGTTACATTAAAATAAAAATGAAAAAAAAAGGAAAATTAAATTAAGCTATTTCGTAATCCGACAAATCAAAACTAAACAGTATTAGCAAGCAACCATGTTACTGTATTCAGCCAAGGAACAATTAAAGTGTAAAATAATTCGCCAGATATATGTATTAATTAATTAAAAAACAATAAAAGTTCCATCAAAATATCAAAAGAACAAACATTGGCGACAGTAATTTTTGCAATATAAAATGTTTTCGCCAATTTCACATGTTCCGCGACTCGATAATTCCCCCATGATTTTAATGTGAATATTAAATGGCAAGAAATATAATGCTGTCAAATTTTGTGACGCCAAAGAATTACATATATGTGCGTCACGATGCATTTCAACTCTTGGCGATTATTTTTCATTTTATTTGTTGTCCCCGTATTCGGTTTTTTGGTTTCAATAAAATGAAGCTTTTATTGTTGTCAAATATAGTTTGTTCAGCGGATTTTTTAAACATTTTACTGAAACTTTCAGTGTCGTTTCGTGGGTGGTTTCATTTATTGAGAGGATTATTGAAACTTTTAATAAATATATAGGTAGTAAAATTATATGTAATAAAACTTTAAATGCTTTCGATTATCGAATTTATTTATTTTTCGAAGTAGTATGTTTTTTTTTTTTTTTTTTTTTTTTTTTTTTTGCGGATTTTTAATCAAAACAAAGTAAAATAGATCGCCAAATAAAAAACGAGATGTTAAAATAATATGAGAAATCTCGTTAAAATATTTCGCTAAATCAATTTCAATTCTCTATTATTATTTGACATAATCAGCAGAATAAATTAACCTTGTCATAAGTAAAAATTAAAAGTGTGTAAATTTTGTAAAATTAGAAAAAGAAGCAAACATACGACAATGTAAGCCTTATTTTTTAATTTTCCCCGACGATGATGTAAGTGCAATTTTTCAGTTTTCGCCAAGTAAAGGTAAAGAGAAAATTCACCAAGCTGAGCGACGTACCTGTAACTAAATAATATCGAAGGAGCAAATATGTATTACAGTCTTACCGATATTGTGAAAATAAAACAATTATTGTCGAAATCTTGACGATTCGCCATTAAATACCTCCTTTAAATATGCAGTAAAATACTATATAATTTATAAACAACAAGGTTTCCTTCTCGGACATTTTGTTTTTAAATTTAGAGGAAGAATAATGTTCGAACCCTTCTCGATATCAACTCACATTAAATGTCTCAAAAAATTTATACGTAATTCCTGGGGCCGACTTACTAAAAGTGAGACCGAGGCTCAAAATGCTTTGGAGTTCCCTGTGCTTCAGGGATGCATTTTACCAGAAGTGAACGCCGATGAGAAATAGTTGAATACTGAGTTGGGACCAGCTTTACCTGAAAAGAGAATTTATTTTCCTTGAAAAACAGACCTGGAACGCCGTTCCGGCATCAATTCACCCTGTACTACACATCGGTTAACCATATCAATGAAATTTTACGTTAAAGATTGAAAAAACATCACTTTTTACAGCAGAAATAATATGTTAACTAATGTAAACAAATGATTTCCCCCGGTTATACTACAGCGCCATCTTACGGGCAAGGCGACGCCTTTGATCTTTTGAGAAATGACTGAGCCTGATAAGACACGCATCGAGTAAAGCCTTGGTATAACTATAAACTTGGCATTAAAGTTACCCCTCCCCCCTATCTTTTGGTGTAATTTGATTCGTTTGTAATTAAACGTATGACCAGGGATTTATCTAACGAGCAAGCGCTCAGAACGCTTTATTTTTGTCTTGTACCCTTGTACGCTCCAATCTCGAGTACTATAGTTTTATTTGGGATCACTACTACAATAATAAAGCTAAAATTCTAGAGCAGATTCAATCCAAATTTATTCATTACTTGTGTTACAGAAGTGTCAGTCACAATTTTTTGACTTATGCTTACTCTAATTTGTGTAATATTTATAAAGCTTCCAGTCTTAAATCACGCCATCAACTTTTGTGTCTTCTTTTTTTTTTCTATAAGATCCAAAATAACTTAACTAACTGCTCCGATATTGTTAATTCCATCCAATTTACTGTCTTAATAAAGATTTTTAAGAGTCATTCATGTTTTAAAAATATGTTTACCATATTTAACAATGTTGATGATTTTTGTCTTTCTAAATTTTACTAACATTTTAACATTTATTGTCACGATTTGGATATTTTCAACATATCATTTTATAAATTCAAGTCTAGATGTTTCAACTTTTTAAATATATAATTTGTTTTAATTGCTATTTTTATGTTATTTGTCACTGTAATTTTTTTTCTGTCGTGTGCAATGCTAAATAAATAAATAAATTTTTAAATAAATAATTCGGGTTAAATGGAATAATGAAAATATTTTGTTTCTTGGTTAAAAAAAAAAAAAAAGTCAAAGAAAAGGGGTATCGAGCAGGAATCTACCGTAAAAAAAATATTAAACCAATATAAAGAATAAATAAGATAGCAACTTAGCAACTGATTACCTTGAAGAATCAATTCATTGATCGGAATCAATAAATGTCGTCCACCTTCTTTCATCCTATCATCTTCTCTTTTTTCTAAATAATGGCTAACATTGACCTGAAAAATAACAAACATTAAATATACAGGGTAAACCAATGGTTTAGTGAGAAACTTTAAATATTTGTTAAAAGTGAAGAAAATTAATAATTCATTGCAACTGTTTTTATAATAGCTATTTAAAAACATGAAGCAACTACACAAAAGTTCATAAGCTTTTCGTCAGTTTTATGCCAATAGATACTGTTATATTATATTATTAACAAATGAACGTTGCAGTTTAAAGTGCATAAATTGTGGATCAATGTTACACTGACTCATTCTATTTTAATTATTTTGTCAATAAAATTCGTTTTTATCAAAGAAAAAAAAAGAAGTCCAAAAGAAAAAATAAAACAGTTATAGACCACCTTTAAGAAGTCGCAAAACCTTTCCTGCCGCCTACGCTAGATTGTTCAAGAATATAATTGTATATTTTTTATTACTCAACGTGACAGAACATTAGTAACAGTTAGACGTTATATAACTATTTCTTGAACACTGATTACCGCATACAAAAGCCTTTTATTAAAGAATACCTTGCAAAATGTCTTATTTTAAGCGGCATTTTGATTAAACAATAAATTTGATAAGTAACAAAATGAAAAATGTCTAGATAATTTATAATTTAAGGCCAAGATTTCCTTGTTCTTACTGTTCGTTGCTATTTGGAAAAAGTTCTAACTTGCTAAATTTAATTAAATATTGCTTTGACTTTTACCTCACAATTCTGAACATATAGCAATCATATTATCAGTGGTAGCTTTTCGATTTTGAGTGATTATATAAATATGGCATATAATAATTTGAAATATTTCCATCAAACATATTCAACAAAGATTAACATAATAACTGCAATTTTGTCTCTTTATTTAATTTCGCAAAGCAGAAACAGTTTCATTTTGCAACGCCCACTCGAGAACTATTTTTTCTGTTACTTTTAAATATTGTGAAAAGAAAATCTCTACTTTTGACCTATGTCGCAACATTTTCTGCGGCTAATTTGTCTTGCGCAACTACTGCAATAGTGGAAGTTGATTCTTATGTCATTTTTCGAAAGTTGTAACTGGAACTTGAAATAACTACATCATTAGAGCAAAGAACCGATCATATTTAATGACACGAAAAAAAAACCAATTTCTCGATACGTTGATGACTAGCGGTACTCGCACGGCTATGCCCGTAGTAGAAAATTAAAAGGTCATTTGGTTTCCCTGTACAAGTTAACATCTAGTATGTATCAAGTTTTTTTTTTTTTCAGATTAAACATTTTTTTTTAAATTTTTGGTAGTGAAATCTTATTTGCACATTTAAAATATTGGAAACAATAAAAATTAAATACGGGAAACGAACATAGGGTTGTTTATAGAACACAAAGCTTGACTCCCCCCCCCTTTTTTTGTAGAATAGTTGGAACGAAATAAAAAAATACACATAAATAGTTTGCCATTTTGCACATTAGTATGGCAAAAAATAATCTCATAATTCCAAGTAGAAATGGTACAAAAAATTTATATTCACCCAGTCTGCAAATGGGTTTCACGACGCTCCGGATGTCACGTCACTTTTTCAAAGTCCCGAACCTATGCCATACAGTTTTAATGTTAAATGGCTCCGGGTTTTACGACAGCTTTTTGGGGAGCTACTCCGGTTACGACGACACTTCGAGCTGCGCAGATTGGATCAAATATTTCTTTGTAATTGAAAAATGTTCTGTAAAATAATGAAAACATCTGGAAATGTTTGTTGTAAGAACTTCGGACTCAGACACGAGATTTGACCAGGCATGACACCTCAAAAATGGTGGGGAGCGAGTAGATAAGTTCTGAAAGGTACAGGTTTCAGACTTTGACAAGAGGGACAATAGAAAGGAATTCAAAGCGGGTGAGTTTTGTAATACTGGACGAGGTAAATAGCAAAAGACGAGAAGGGCCATAGCTGCCTTAAGCTGTAGGTGGTCACTACTAGCATGAGAGAAAATATAAGGATCCTCAATAGATCGAAAAGGGACACACAACTCTAAAGTGGATAAAAGAATTAGAAAGGGTTTTTTCACTTTCGAAAGGTGGGGCTAGCCGTCAAAATCTAATCAAATTGCAGACAAAAGTGGAGAGTCTTAGATTGGTTTCTTTCTTGCTGATAATTTCGTGGAAAGCAGGAGTGTCAAAAATGTTATTCGTAAGTTTAGCAAACACTTATTAGAAAGTATTGTAGAATTCAAAAAAATAATAACTGAAGTTTTTTTTTTTTTTAAGTTTTTGTTATATTCCCCAATAACTCAAATTTACATTAGTTGAATCTATTTAAAAACATTTAAACACTATTAATTTCTTCATTAAATCCAATTTTATTGTGAACTAATGTTTATTTATGAATTTTTAAACTATTCCGGTTATGACGTCGCCCCGGCTATGAGGGCACTTTGTTGGCAGTTCCAGAGGTGTCGTGATAACGAGGTTTGACTGTATTCAAAACATTCACTCTTTAGGTGAAGTGTTACATATATGTGTATTTTTAATTAATCTTACTCCATATCAGCAGGAAGATTCATAGATATTGAAATCAAAAACGCAGATATGACGGGGGTTTTTGTTTTAATAAGTGATACTTGTAGCGAAAATACAAAATGTTCACTCTCTTTTAGGGGTGGGGAAGTGTTACACATATATTTTTTTTATTTATTATTAATCTTACTCCATATCAGTAGGAAAGCAGAAGTCGAATTCAAAACTTTATCAGATCAGACTTAAGCAATATTTTAGTTAGTTTACAAAATAAAAATTTATTGGGCTCAAACCTCAAATATTAATTCGTCAGAATTTTAATTCGTCAAATAAAAACAATTTTTAGACCAAAATATTATATATTATAGTTGTTCATTTTTAAAAAAAATAATAAGGCCTGCATATTCACGATATTAGAGTCATTGTATGAATAAAATCAAATTATTGGGCCTAAATGACAATATTTTATCTGTTCAAAAATAAAAATTCATTGAAAAAACATCAAATTAAACAAAAATATCAAATTAGTCTTTGTATCAAGTCTCCCTACTTAGCTTGGGTCAAAGCTCCCTAGTTAGCTTTCTTTTGTTTACCTTAAATTTTTAGCAACTTAGATGAAAGTTATATAAAGATACTGTATAATCAATAGATTGAAATCCATTTCCCCCAAAACTGGAGGTTAAAATCTAAAAACTTCCAAAACCTTCAAACTTTACTTTTAAGGTGCAGTATCATTTAACACTAAATTTCTTGAAAACGACAGACAGTTCTGAAATGGCTTGTCCCTGCAAAATACTGTTGTGAATATTGACTAAAATTTTCCCAAAATATATTTTTCATGGGAAAAAAATCATTATGGGTCGTCTCCCTATGGGTCAAATCTTCCTAGTATAATCACATAACGAAAATAAATTAAGAATATATATATTTTTTAAATTCAAATCATTAAAAAATCTTGAACGCTAATAATCAACAAAATTACGTACGTTATTCTTCAAAACAATAATAGTAAACATACACAAACTTCAACAAATTGAAAATTAAATTTTTTCACTCAATATATTTACTGCCATCTCAATTGAAATAAATTAAAATGTAATAAAGTAAATGTTGTAGGCGGTACACTTTGCATGGTTCACTACTGTCATCACTACATGTGATATTATAGTCAATTTGTTAAAACGTGTTTTTTTTTCTAACTTTGACTTTAATATTTAGTCAGTCAGTTTTTTTTACAGTGTTTCCAATGAAGTTTGATGAGATGTGAAACATTCATATACCATTTTAATGAGTTACTTCACTGCTAATTGTATTAGTAGTCTTAAACAATGTTATAACAAATATTTTTTATAATGTAATATGCTACCGTGAGCAGGTAAAGGGCAGCGACTGTAAATTTTTCAAAACAGTTTTTATTTTTATTTTTTATGGCTTTTATTTCACGACTGACCTTGTAAAAAAAAAAAAAAAAAACTTATACAGCGACTCTCAAAAGTGTTCGCATACACTATGAAATTTTGTAGTAAAACCGAAATAACGCAAAACTAAATTCGAATATGTAATCCAATATTTTTTCGCAACATTCTTATTCACAACTCCAGGGCTCGAATACGCTACCTTGCGTTGATTAACAATACTACCTAAAAAGGTAAAACAGTCCATTCCACTTGTTTTCTTTGGGGTAAATTACAGGCTTCAGACAGTTTGTGGTGTAATGTAATTTCAGACGAATAGAAAAGAAAGCTTTCCACAAACACGATTAAAAATTACTGTCATTCACAAAGCGTCAAACCAAATTATAAGTTACGGCATTTGATTGTTTTACCTTTTTCATCCGCCATTAGACAGTGGCTGCAGCGCCCTCTATAGTTTATTGGAGTTGCGAATATGATTCTAAAAGAAAACCTGTAGTTTTTATTATTATTATTTTTTTTTTTTTTTTTATTTTTTTTTTTTTTACTGACCGGTTTTCTTTCTGAAATGGGTCAAAAAACGAAGGGACGGAGAAATGACCCGCCACAAAAGTCAGTCTTAGTTGGATTAAGTTAACCAGGATGTCGAAGTTGTTCTTGTGCCAGGGTACATATCAGCATCAGAACTTGGTAGTTTGGAATTTATTTGATTGAATAATGAATCAATATGTTTACTTAACTGTTTTAAAGAACAATTTTAAACTTTTAGCCCAAAATTTGGTCATTGAAAACGACTTGGTTGTTTTTAAGAAAACGATAAGAAGTACAGTTTTCAACGTTTGCGTCTGGTGCCTCAAAAATTGCTCTCAAGCTTTGAAAATATCTCCTCAATCGTCAGATTTTAACTTAATGCAATATATTTGGAGATATCTGGATGTTAGCTTATGAAAATACTGCATTGAAACGAAAAGCGAACTAGAAACAGATAGTCTCGAAGTGTGGTTGAACACTTACTTAAAAATTGCACAAAAAAGGAAGAAAAAAGCAGTGAAATCAATTCCCAGACGTGTTTAAAAGCTGTTGTGGATGTTGAATGATACTCTACTTAATATTAACTTAATGAAAAAATAGGTTGCTTACTAAAATATAGATATTTTTTCAAAGCGTTCTTTCTGTGAGATGAAATTATCGTACTTTTTGATTATTGATTTCTTAAAAAACAAGTTTATTATATGCTATTAAAAAAATTTTCATGTAGTTTTTAAAAAAATTATCATAGATCTTATAATTAGGTACCTAATTTGAAATATCAATTTTAACTAATGGATAGGGGCCTATTTCGTTGAAAATGGTAAGTGTACGAACTCTTTTTGGGAGCCACTGTAATAGTACGAGAATGCAGAATTACTGTACTCATTGAGTATAAAGTCAAAATCAAATTTTTATATTACATTATAAAAGGGGCAATGTGTTTTGGCTAGGTTGCCTAGCAAGAACTGCCCGGAAGTATTTTTTATCAAATTAATATTGTTTGACATTTTGGGGTAAAAATGACTCATTTGTAATTTAAATAAACTATACTCTACTTCAAAGAAATATACCCAAAGAACTTGAAAAGTTATGGTTACAATGCGCAACTGGCCGCTACCTATTCGCAGTCGCATGTAAACGGGTACTATTGGTGCACATTTATGCACTCATAAAGTATAGTCATCATTTATATATCAAATGAAAGCTTTTTTTTTTTTTTTTGAACGTGATAAACTAAGGTTGCCGATGCAAAAATGGCCGCAAATGGGGGTGTCCAGCTGTTAAAGATTGCTTAGAATGAGAGAGTTAGCGCTTTACAATATTCGCTCGACAGGGATGGCGACAGCCAGCTCTACGCATGGGCGTATCCAGAGGGGACAAGGTAGTAAAGCTGCTCCCCCCCCCATTTCAAAATTAAAAAATATTTAGAATTAAAAAAAATTAATTGACAGTTGTTTCAATTTCTAAATTTATCAAAGAGTTTGAAAGTGTATACTTCTTCTTTGGGAGCTCATTGAAAAGGGAAAAAAGTTGGTGTTTAGTTGGGTAAATATCACACTCATTTTAGTATTTCATTGCTTCCAAAATCTTGAAACAAAAAGGGGGGGGGGGGGCTAAAAACCAGTCTCCTAACTGCCCAAATGATGGGCCTTCCTAGGTGCACCCCGAACTTCATATTTTATCAGGGTGAAAACTCTCAATGGGCCGAATGGAACTCCAAATTTCGCCGAATGATGATAATTTTGCCAAATAGAACTACAAATTTTGCCGAATGGTGATATTTTTGCCATATCTCCAAAAAAAAAAAAAAAAAAAAAAAAAGACGAATAAAGAAATTTTTTGGAGATCACAGTGACCTCCCATCGAGCATCCCGGACCTGCTCCCCCCCCCCCCTTCATGTTTCAGCTGGATATGCTCTTGGCTGTACGAGTTTTTAAATTCATTGCGCATGCGTCAATTGCTAAATGTTCTCCACCAACGGTGCAAGCAGTAGTAGAAACGAATTTCAAATGCTCCGAAAGAAATAAAAAATAATAAGTCTTTGTTTGGTTGCATTTTAAATCTCATATTCATATAACATGTATTCTTCAATAAAAGGTAATATATCTTTCATCTATAAAGTTGGACTAAATGATTAATGTATGTGAAAAAATGTGACCCCAGTCATTTATGTATAAGACAACAGGGCTGCCATAGACTAAAAAAGCAACTATTTTCAAGTGTTTCAGACTATGACGACTATTTTGTAAAACACTGATCCTATTTCAGCCTAAAAGCGACTAAAATGTAAAAAAGTCGACGGATGCAAATATATATATATATATATATATATATATATATATATATATATATATATATATATATATATATATATATATATATATATATATTAGGGTGGTCCTTATTTATATGGGAAATACTTTTTTTCGGAATTCAACACGTGACGCCCCCTAGTTTTGTGACACTATGATAAAAAGTAACGTGTGCAAAATTTGAACTCGATCGGTCAATAATAACACGTGCCCCTAGGCCGTTGTACTTTAATACTTTTGATAATTTTCCCACAAATCTTCGAGTTTTTACTTCAGACCCAGTACATCGTTTCTTCTACGATTGCAAAATATTTTTACTGTGAGGTAGCACTAAAATTAATCTTTTTAAATACTTTATATCATCTAAACATTTTAGGTTGAATAAGAATGAAATAATACTTTAGAAACTTTTTTAAATCGTACAATCGTACGCTTTTCTCAATGTATCTCGATAGTGTGTATTTCTTTCCGATAGTCTTGGACAGTTTGTAAAATAAATTGCTTTGTGACTCATATTTGGCTAATAAGTTGCGAAATTCTTCGATTAATATATTGTGCTCCTCTTTCAGTTGTATCATTCACAATTTTCTGTATTTTAACGATCTCTCTTCCTTTTAAAAAGCTTCCTTCATTTTGCCGTGAATCAGGATCAAATAGGAAAAAATCTTTTAGTATTCGTAACTTATCAAACAGTTTTATTGACTCGTAATTGATTCTATGAAGAGGAAGATCTTTACTAAGAAAGTATTCCAAATCATCTACTGTTATCTGAACTTTGTTGAACAGTCATCAGACACGTCTTCCTTATCACAAGCATGTTTGGAACTAGTCTTTTTATATCTTCAAAGTTATTTCCTTCATCTTTTACCGACAAAGCTACTAGTTTATCCCCTAAATACCATAAATGATTTATGAATTTTCCAATCACTGCTTCTGCTGCATGTTTGTCGTCATTATGTACACTGCTAGTTTTTCAGACATATTATATTATTCAATGGAGCCTCGATTGGGTTGCTGCTAAAACCATATCTCCATACAGCATTTAATTGTAAAACAGCTTTGTAAAACAGCATTGAAGGGCTTTCTTTTCATGTAAGATCAATTTAAATTGTTTCCTAAATATAAAAATTTTCAAACAAAAATTCCTTTTCCACCCATGTGGCTCAGGGATAAGCTCCAGGTTTCGAAAAACATATCCCAGTAGGAGGAAATTCACCAGGAAATATTATTACAAGCTATGAGAATTCTCTGTAATCTTTCTCAATTCCGCTTTTTACGAACAATAATATGTCATCAATTTCGTCTTTTAGAATTTAAGTGGTATGTGTACTTGGTTGAAATGTTATAAATTCTGAATGATGGAGATCCATCACAAAATTTTGATGCACTTAAATAATTGAATATCTGATCTAGAACTAAGAAAGGCAAGAACTTCTTTAAGGACACAGACTGCAGCACGATTTCAAGTGCATGATGATGGCAATCCAAATGAAATATATCACCGTTCAGTTTTTGCTCTGAAAAATTGCATGCACAATTTATACGGTTGGTATTGCGAATCGTTGCATCAAACACTACAGCTAGAACAGTTAGCAATAAAGAGCTATCATCTAAGATATCATATACAACTGAAGAAATATCTAGGAAATTCCGAGTAGCTGTTCAATATTAGGATTTGAAGCTATCACGGTAATCCCGTCGGCGTTCTTTTTCCAGTTACATATGGATGTAGCTTTGTATCCCAGTGAAAACCTACAAAATCTAAATTTTAATTCATGAAGTTTAGTTTTACCTCTCGAAAATTTTCTTTTGCTGTCTTAAGGAATGTACGATTGATGACTAGGTCATTTGGATTTAAATTTACTACATCTACATAGACTGTAAATAAATGAACAACATCTTTATCCCTAATATGGCATTTATCTTACAATGATGAAAGGCGAGCAGATATCAATAGTTGTCAAGCTTTTTTGCATTGTGGTAGACCAGCTGTAGAAAACAAAAGTTCAACAGGTTAGGATAGATACCCATTTCGGTTTCTAAATCTTGTGAATTGCAAGCATTTGTAATAATAAAGAACTATGTACTGAAATAGAAGAAAATGTATTTAAAGTATAGATTAATACATTGTTCCGATCTGGATTTTTTTTTACATTTATATTTTAGCTATGGAAAATTCGGTATATTTTCATGTTAGGAGTAATCGAGGATTTTTCGAAATTTATATTTTAAAAATTAAAAATTGCATAAGCATTTAGGTATGTTTATAACTAAAGAACAGCGAATTAAAATATAATTGCAATTACTTATATTTATAGCATTGAAACCTTGCGACTCTATTTGCCACACCTATCACATACACAGGGAATTTTGTAAATCAACACCCCGAAAGCCTAGAGGAGGCAATTTGTTGTTGTCAAAGATCGCTCATTAATGGCCTATAGAATCCCTTGTGTCCATCTTGATGGGAAGAAACGTTCCCCTGCCGCTTGATTTGAACAAGCGGAGAAGAGCGGTACGCTTGACCCAAGACCATTGGTGTACATTTTATTCTTTGTAACATGTTAAATTTTACAGAATGAAAGTGAGACAATGGTCGATCTGGAAGTTGCAGCACCTATTGAGGTTCAAAATTACTTTAAATATAAAACATAAAAATGAGAAAATCTGCAATTGTTTCTTCGAAACTCAAAGAAGGGGGCCCTAGGGGCACGTGTTAATATTCATGGATTGACTTTAAATTTGGCAAGGATCATTTATTTGTACAATGGAACAAATTGAGGGGGCGTCGCGTAAAATATCTGCAACTTCAAAAATAAGGACCAAATTACGCGAAAAAGCTCCAAATGGGTTAGCTAGGTTTTAAATTTATCGCCAAGGATATAATATCGCCCTTTTTTTGTTTTTTTTTTTTCTCCTGGCGCCGGAAGTAGCTTAGATTTCAAACAAATGTTATATTTTAAACAATTTTTTTCCCGACGAAATATAGTAATTACAAAACATTTTTTAAATGATGTGTGATTAAAATTAAGCACACCGTTCTTTTTATTGCACAGGAACCACTTCATTTTTTTAAAAGTTGTGTCTTTCGACACGAGCTCCAAAACATCACAACAGCTAAATAGAGGTGAGAACCTTAGAGCAGGAATCAGTAAATAGAGGGAGCGAGTCCAATCATTTGCATAGCAAAAGCTAAGACAAAGACCCCCAATCACGTGGTTCAACAAAGACGAATGGTTAACACGTTTTGCTTAAAACTAGCGAAAGAAACCTAATTTCTTCCAATGCTTTGCTTTAAAATGTATCACGTGACTTGGGATCTTTTCTTCAGTAATAAAAGTCTCTTCTCAATATTGAGAACACGAGAAATTGACGCATTCTCAATGGCTTTAAAACTTCGTGCCGCTGGCTATCGCCATCCTTGTTGAGCGAATATTGCAAAGCGCTAACTCTCTCATTCTAAGCAATCTTTAACAGCTGGACACCTCTATTTGCAGCCATTTTTGCATAGACAACCTTAGTTTATCACGTTCAGAAAAAAAATTAGCTTTCATTTAATATATAAATGATGACTACACTTTATGAGTGCATAAATGTGCACCAATAGTACCCGTTTACATGCGACTGCGAATAGGTAGCGGCCAGTTGCGCATTGTAACCATAACTTTTCAAGTTCTTTGGGTATATTTCTTTGAAGTAGAGTATAGTTTATTTCAGTAACAAATGAGTCATTTTTACCCTAAAATGTCAAACAATATTAATTTGATAAAAAAATATTTGCGGGCACTTCTTGCTAGGCAACGTAGCCAAAACTCATTGCCCCTTTCATAATGTAATAAAAAAATTTGATTTTGACTTTATACTCGATGAGTGCAGTAATTCTGCAGCCGGATCTTAGACTATAAGGGGAGGTGGGGCACGTTGGTCCGTTTTTGTACTTATCATTTTTTATCTCATCAAAAAATTTAATGAGCAGTTCAATTTTCTACGATAAGTTTCACTAAACACTTCTAAACACCAAAGATTTTTTGGAAGTGCTGAATTGATAAACTTTTATATCAATTTTTTAACGGAACCTCGTAAAGTGGACCAACGTGCCCAACGGGCGGGGTAAGTTGGTCCGTTTGGTGGAGCACGTTGGACCACATGGACTCGAACAACATCTGTCATAATTTTAGGGATAAATACTATCAAACTTCGTAACTACCTTATTCTCTTTTGTGTGTGGAGTGAAAAATATAAAGTCGACAGATCAATATAACATATTGAAGTGATTTTAATTGATAAATCATCTTTATTTAAATACAGCAATAAGCATTCACCGTTAGTACACAATTTTTTTTTAATCGAAAGAAAAATCAATTATTGACTACTCATGAGATAATTAATGCAGATTAAATTTAACTAAAGATGCGTTTAATGATATCAGGGAATTAATCCAGTCATTTAAGCTTAAATTAGGTAAGAATCTCGGAATTCGAGATACCCAGCTGTAAGTCTGTAAATACTTGTATATTGACACCCGAAAAGTTGTCTCAAAACCTACATATGGTAGGGTGTACGCAACTATTAAATTTCAAGGTCAAACGTCACAAAAATCGTTTTTTTTGCGCTTTTTTTTTTGTGTAAATAGCTCATTTCCTATGGTTTTTTTTGCAATTTGTATTTATTATCAATATTGTAGAACACAAAATTCTCTACAAATTTTGTTTAAAAAAAATTTTTATACGGAGAACCGTTTTTGAGATAGAGGGCGGAGAGCGCGCGGTCACAGGATCACTTCAGGTCAACCGGTGCCTCCGTCGAAAACGCGCCATACATAGTTGATGAAATATCGTTAAATCAATGATTATAAATATTTGACAATTTTCATTAACTATTATATTATATTTTATCATTTTTTTCCTAACCTATTCACTTTTTATTCAGTATTAATTTACTTAACAACACTTACCTGCCCATGTAATTGCAGAATTGTTAATGAAAATATAGGAATTATATTTGAATTGTAACCTAATTAATATTAATAACTTCTTACATGATGAAAAAGAAACAAATAAATTATGAATTAATCTTTTTATAAAAAATATCATTCAATACATTTATTTTTATTAAAAGTAAAAAAATTAATAAAGAGTATAAAAACTAAAATTTATAATTTTAATCATCTTTTTCCTCTTTATCGTCGTCTTCCGGCTGCTGTTAAATTTCAAACTGGTCTTCATTATCATCTTCAACGACATTTGTCTCAAGTTCTTCCATGACTTCGGGGTCAAAGGTTCCATCTTCGTTCTCTTTAGCATGTGGTCAATGTAATGGGCAAGCTTGTCTGAATGCTCTACCATATCAGAGCGATATTAACGAAGATGGAACCTTTTTAACCCCGAAATCATGGAAGAACTTGAGACAAATGTCTTTGAAGACGATAATGAAGACCAGTTTGAAATTTACCAGCAGCCGGAAGACGACCATGAAGAAGAAGAAGATGATTAACATTATAAATTGTAGCTTTTGTACCCTTTATTCCATTTTTTTTTACTTTTAATAAAAATAAATGTATTGACTGATATTTTTAATAAAAAGATTAATTCATAATTTATTTGTTTTTTTTTCATCATGTAAGAAGTTATTAATATTAATTAGATTAAAATTCAAATATAATTCCTATATTTTCATTAACAATTTTTCAATTACATGGGCAGGTAAGTGTTAAGTAAATTAATACTGAATAAAAAGTGGATAGGTTAGGAAAAAATGATAAAATATAATATAATAGTTAATAAAAATTGACAAATATTTATAATCATTGATTTATCGATATTTCATCAAATATATATGGCGCGTTTTCGATCGGAGGCACCGGTTGACCTGAAGTGATCCTGTGACCGCGCGCTCTCCACCCTCTATCTCGAAAACGGTTCACCGTATAAAAAATTTTTTTAAATGAAATTTGGAGAGAATTTTGAATTTTATAATATTGATAATAAATACTAATAGCAAAAAACTCAAAGGAAATGAGATATTCATTAAAAAAAGCGCAAAAAGCGATTTTTGTGACCTTTGACCTTGAAATTTAATATTTGCGTACACCCTACCAGGTGTAGGTTTTGAGACAACTTTTAGGGTGTCAATATGCAAATATTTACAGACTTACAGCTGGGTATCTCGAATTCTGAGATGAACTTACTATAATGACTGGACTAAATATAAAAGTGTTCTTTCTTGAGTTTTGGAAGTAGCCCTTTTATTGAACTGGGTTTTGGAAGGATAAGTTATATGTTACTTTTATGCAAAGTTAAATAAATATTTGCTGGGGGGGGGGAGGGAGAGCTCTTTTTTTCTTCATTGCATTTCATGAAACAATTCCAAAAAGAAAAGAATCCTGTTATACTAATACCATATATTTCAAAGAAAAAGTACGTACAATAAAACAGCTTGAATTTAGTATATCTTTGTGTTCTAAAATCAAAATTAGATTATCTGTTGTAAGAGTATAGTTTTGTATTCCTTTAATCAGTTATTTGCTTTATTTTGTTTCTATGTAGAATGCTTGTTTAGCAAAAAAAAAAAAATGTTTAATATAAGAACTTTATTATAGCATATATTGCATATTTTACTCTTAGAAAACAATTGTCTGCAAAAATTTAGAACTATATTTGAAAATATACATAGTAAAAAAGTGAAGATATGAAATAAATCTTTTGGTAGAATTAATTTAGTATAGTTTTTGATAAATGATTATAAAATATATCTTTGCTTATTTTGCCCCAAGTTTTGATTATTATTATGTCCGGCCCGGGTGACACCCGACTGGGGAGGGGGGGGGGGGTGACACCCGAAGTGGAACTGTAAGTTTTTGAAAAATATAATTACTTTAATCAAGAAAATTTCCCACAATATTTAAAATTATAGTTAATCTATCAAACGCAGAGGCATCACCACGGGAAAGGGGGGGGGGGGGGGCTTTCCCTGTGTTGGATATACGTTTGAAATATTTGAGTGGCCATCAATTTCGTTCACCCCTTACTTTTTTGACCGCGCTATGACTCTGCACACATGCGTTAAGTAATCCTGCTAATTTTTAGAATTCTAATTTAAAAATTGTTCGAAATATAGGCCAGTAAAAAAAACTTAATATGCGAAAAAGAATGAAAAATGTGTTCTTACAAATGACTGTAACTTCTCTTCTTATTATAGTAGGATGAAAATTCAAAAAATAATGTAAAGTTAAAAAATAGAGCTTTCTATTGATATATTAGCTGCGTCACCCGGCTTTGCACGGTCTACCTCGAAAATAAAAGCTATGCCAAGTGACGCGTGTTCAACACTTAGGCTTGAAAAAAAGAAAAAATCAGTAAAATTTTGCGGCAGATTGCGGAAAATAACCAAAATATAAACATTTTAAATCTCCCGATTACAGAAGCCTTTGAAACAAAAGCAAGAATTTTAATTAGTTATATTCGAGAAACAAAAATGGCTACAGATCTTTCGTCTCAGTGATTTTCTTCACGCAATAAATTTTAATAAAAGCATTGTTGCGGAAAGTTGAGATGAAGCACTGAATAATAATTTTAATCGAGGAAAGTCTTCGAAAAATAGGGATTTTATGTCGAAATCTAAGTGCTATAATTAATAGTTTTTAATTGATATCTCCGCTAATTATTATCGGAGGATTATGTTAAATAGCCAAACATAAAGACGGAAAGATTACGAATCTATTGATACCTGGTTCGATGGTCAGTTCGTTCACTGTCGTTCGGGAGAAGTAACTCGGACATAGATGACTACATAGATACATATAGGTATATACATAGATACATACGCACAGTTTTTAATTACATAAGATTTCGAAGCATGTGTAACATGAAATGTAATGAATGTATAATATACAAACACATAGAATATTGTTATAATTAGTGAGAATTGAGCGAATTTTTTTTTTTTTTTTTTAATTATGGGTAGGTTGATCCGGTCTAACGTAACACAAAGAGTGGACCAACCTACCCCACATTCTTGGTCTGAAAAAGTGCTGTCATAATTTTTTTCTTTTTGACAAAAAATGAAAAAATTGCCAATCATTATGAGCTAAAGGAACTTAATTTAAGAAAGGAGTTCAGTTTTTCCCTGCAATCTTGATGAAAACCATTTTAAAAAAAAGTTAGTTTTCTGAAAATTACTCCAGACTACTGAAATAAGATTTTCTGGAGTAAAATTTGTTCAATTTAACTGTACCATGTGATTTCATTATAAGATTCGTAGGACCATAGGTGGTATTTGTTGGTCATAAAATAAAATAAAAAATATTAATGATATTAAAATAACTGAGACCGGTCTAACGTGCCCCGCTGTCCAACGTACTCCCCCTATGTTTTTCAAAAAAAAAAAAAAAAAGAAGAAGAAGAAGAAAGAAAGAAAGAAACAGACCACAAAACTGCAGCAGGAAATTGCTCAAAAAAATTAAAAAATAATTTTATTCTTTGAATACTAAAGATTATCCTTTTTAACATACTTTTTGAAGTCGTATCTAAAACAATATCATACGTCAACAAACTATTCAGTTTGGATTTTTCAGAAAAATTATTCAAAATTAAGAACGAAACAGTTTTTTTCATTGTGGTTTTCGCCGCAACAATTAAATATTAATTCCCCCGATCTCCCAGTGGATGATAAATAAAAACTAGTTTGCCCTAGGGCTGATTTTAACTCAAGTTCCTTTGTGTAGTAGATTTTCTTTATCAGAAGAGGCGTTTCTATTTATACCATTTTTCTCCTTTTCCTCCTTTCATGCACATTCATGCTATGCATTCTTTGTCGCTAAAATGAACCTTGCGAAAGAAAATCCACCCATTCCTATTTTAGTTTGCTTCCATTCGGATAGGATAAAAGCAAAAGATATTTACCAGATCTAATTTCTTAATGGAAAACTTTAGTAATACTCCTTGTAGGAAAATAACTTGATGGGAAAATGTTTACAGAAGGATCTTTCTTTTCAACGTAAAAAGAACTTTTTTCACAAAATATGTGTCATATTTTCAAATTCTTCGCAGTTCACAAGAATTTGATGGCATAATAATTCGCAACTCCAACAAACTATAGGGGTCGCTGCAGCCACTGTCTAATGGCGGATGAAAAAGGTAAAACAAACGCACGCCTTAAAATTGCTTCTAAGCTTAGTAAATGACAGAAATTTTTATTCGTATGTATGTTTTTTTTTGTTATTTACTCTTTTAAAAAGATATTTTTAAAGTCTTTTGGTTATTCTGATCCATGTAGAAATAGATGAGAAACCAAAAAGTATTACGAAAGTAAGAAATTAATGCAAAGCGCACAGTAAGTTGTTCTGAAGCAGCCATTTTCACGATGTTGAATTCGATAGTCATCAGTTTTTGGTTCACTTCGTACAACATTTTCATTTTGTACTGTTGTTTTCTATACATTGGTACTTATTATGTCCAGTTTCGTGACATTTCCAGCATTTGATGACATTTTTGTCACATAGTGCGCATACAGTGGCTCCCAAAAGTGTTCGTACACCTACGTCTTTCAACGAAATAAGCTCCAATCCATTGGTTAGAATTAATATTTCGGAATAGGTATTTAATTATAAGATCTATGGTCAATTTTTAACAAAACTGCATGAAAAGTTTTTTAAAAATATTAAAACTTATTTTTTAAAAAATCAAAAACCAAAAAGTGTTGAAAATTTCGTTTCACAAAAGTCTTCGTACACTTTATAAAATGTCTATACATTATTGAATAATCTAACTTTTTATTAAGTTATTAATTAGTAGAATATCATACAGTATTCATAACACCTTTTAAACGTCTGGGAATAAATTTCATTCTTTTTCTTTCCTTTTTTTCCGTAATTTGTGAGTAAGCGTTCAACCACACTTCGAGTCTCACTGTTTCTAGCTCTATTTTCGTTTTAAAGCCGTATTTTCGTAATCTAGCCTCCGGATATCTCTAAATACGTTACGTTAAGTTCAAATCTGGAGATTGAGGGGGTATTTTGTAAATTTTAGGACAATTTTCGAGGCACTAGACGCAAACGTTGAAAACCGGGTGCTTGTTATCGTTATCTTGATAAAAAAACAAAGTTATTTCCAATAACCAAATTTTTGGCTAAGAGTTCAAAATTGGTTTTTAAAATATTTAAAGGAACAGCATGGTTCATTATTTCATCAAAAAATTCCAAACTACCAAGTCCTGATGCTGATATGCACCCTCAAACTAGAACACCTCCATCGTTCTGATTAACTGATCCAACTAAGTTCTTAAGATTAAGTTCCCAATTTTTTCCTCTACTTACAATTATACAACATTTTAACCAAAAATGTTGAATTCAATTTTATTTGTAAGTAAGATGCAATTCTAAAACGTTTTGAGCTTATTTATCATTGATTTTGCGAAGAAAAAGAGTTAACTTTTTGTTTTTCGCACGACCAAAAAATTTCTGCGGGAAGAGGCTCCATTTATTCCAGCTAATCAGAGAACTTGGCGAAAATTTTTAGGTGAAAATTAAACGTAAAATTTTTCTTTTAACTCTTTAGATACTTTTACAGCACTCAAATGTGTATTTTTCATAATTTTTTTAACTTTAAAAATCTCCGATCACGTTTTGTCAACTTTGCCCGTTGAACTTTTCTTACCTTGTTTTTGGTCCGATTCCTTTCTTTAAAGCATTTTATCAAGCACTTTACTTTACAAACAAATAGACTAATGAATTTAGAGACATTTCAATACAATTTACCGCTACTGTGGGAAAAAAATTCAAATTTTGAATGGTGTTTGCGGTTTTTTACAAATACCAGCGATTTTATAGTAATAAGCACAATATAAAGGAATAAATAAACAAAAAATTAAAGCCAAATGACTTATGAGGGTCATGCAAAAATATTAATAAAACGGCATATGATAATTTTAATTATCAATTTATTCGAAAATATTCGATGTACGATGACTTTTGTGGCGTATTATTTCTCTGTCTCTTCGTTTTTTGACCCATTTTAAAAAGAAGATCCGTCAATACTTTGAAAATACCAATGGGTTGTATTTAGAATGACATAGGAATGATGTGAAAAAATATTGGACTTCATATTCGAATTCAGCTTTGAGTTATTTTGGTTTTACTAAAAAATTTCAAAGTGTACGAACACTTTTGGGAGCCACTGTACGTGACCCTGAGACTGTCAAGAGTAATATTTAATACTCTATGACTATATGATTGAATATCAAAAGAGGAAGATGATATTTTATTGTTTTATTTAGCTGGCGCAAATTGTTTTATTTATGTAATTGAGTTATTTCTCCGAATCGAGTTTATTTTAATTCTTGCTGTTTCGTATGTTTCTATTTCTCAACTAAATGATTATGTTCTGTCATGCTATGCTGTGTAAAGCATCTACAAAATGCTCGCGGATTATGTAGTGGCAGTTCTGTTTTAAATCCTCATTCATTTAATTCATTCGTCATGGAAATGATTTAACTGATAAGCGAAATCTTGTCAGATACATTATTCTTTCACACAATATTAAAACAATAAATAAAAGAACAAAACCAACAAATTTTTGGCGAAACTCTTCCACCGATAGTGGCAACTTTTGCATAATAATAAAGTTAACTTGGCGCAATATTTTAGCGATAAACATTCCAAGCTTTTATTTTTATTGTTAAAATTCTTAACGTTCTTTCTGGATTTTTCAATTCGTTCTGCGATAAATATTTTCAAGAATATTTACTTGCATACTGTTCATTTCAGTTAGATGCTGTAGTTAATAAGGTAATTTAAATCAATTATTTGGAATTAGGTCAAGGAAAAAGCAGTAATTTTTCAGCATGGCCTTAGTGTCCAGCCAATGTTATTAAGTCCGCTTTTTTTCATCGAAATGAAAAATTAATATTTATTCAAATTCACTCAGAACAAGATAAATAAAATGTGTACTCACATTTTTTTAGCAGATATTTTTGATGTTACACTGTTGCGAATGACGATTCCAAATGATGAATCACACAAGTAGGAAAATTACACATAACAAACTGCTTGTTTTGCCCAAAATGGTACACGTGGAACGCAATGTTTTACCTTTTTCGGAAATTTTATAAATCACCGCAAGGCGTATTCGAGCTCTGGAGTTGCGAATTTCTCTGATATAATGAAATTCATTTTACCAAACGATAATTTTAACCACTCAACCACAACTTTTCTTGTTCGTACTGTAATGGAAAAAAAATTAAACGACAAGAAAATTTTATTTGCCTTACTTTTTTCACAAAATAAAATTTTGATTATCTGGTTTTTGGATCAGAGTAATTTGAAATTGATAAATTTCTAATCGAAATGGGGTTCCATATTGACATCTCTTTTCCTCTACTAGTTACAATTTTTGTGTTAAAGAGTTCATTAACTTAGACCTTGACCATTGTAGCCGTTGATAAATAGTGCCTGGCTTATACAAAGCAGCAAGAGAAGATGAAGCAAAATATTGATTACAGCAACAAATGCTATTTTTGTGAAATATATCCAATGTTTTCAATTAACCTTCAGAAATCTCGCAAGGCTACTTCGAATACATCTGATGTTATTCAGAACAATGAAATAGATTTTTTTCATTTAAGAACCATTCTGTGACAGGTTTCAATTAATAAATCTGTTACAATGTTTGGGTTCTGGGAAGATGTGAAATGCTCTGCTATTTTAGTAGTTAATAAAAACATTGATGGTATTCTTATTAATCAGTCATTTAAATATTTTAGAGAAAGATATGATTCTTGTAAAAGAATTAATGAGTAATATATTCATTTATACTTGCCATCACACATATGAATTTTCAAAATGACCTCTTTTGTTGAATCCGTGAATACCTAAAACGATATACAATTTTCTAAAGGAGAAATAAATTCTGTTATTCACAACATGAACCGGAAAAATCCGCAGTGGGAGATGGGATTTCCATTAAAATTGCTTCTGAAGTCTTTGAGCAGTGTCCAGGTTTTATTACTGAAGTCTATAATGAATGTTTGTGAAGAGGTTTGTTCCAACACATGGTGTGGAAACATTTGTGTCCACAGTTCTTTAAGAAACGTTGTAAGAAGTCTACGAGTCGTTCACATTTATACATGCAAGTTCCCTCTCAGTTAGTAGAAAAACACTCGAAAAAATACTTATTGAAAGGAGAAGGATTTTTTTTTTATTTATTTAATTTTTTTAACGATATATTGAACCAAACTGGTTTTACTCCTGGTGGGGGGGAGAAGCACTGAGTAAATAGGATCAGTTGAGGTAAAAGGAAACATGGGGTAATTGGAAACAAACTCTATTACCACACTCGTGGTAATTTTTGTAACAGAACTCTTTTTAGTTGAGGTAAAAGGAAACATGGAGTAATTGGAAACAAACTGTATTACCAAGACTCGTGGTAATCTTTGTAACAGAACTTTTTTTAGTTGAGGTAAAAGGAAACATGGGGTAATTGGAAATAAACTCTATTATAACACTCATGGTAATTTCTGTAACAGAACTTTTTTTGAGTGAAGAGATGGGAACATATAGAACACATTCTGAGAATTCCATAAGTTTCTAAACAATTGTGTAGGTGCCATCATTGTTTGAAGATGATTCTGTGAAAAAAGTTGTTTTTTAAGTTTAGTGATCTTGCATTTCCCTCTCCCCTCCGGCAGGTCTACATATGAAAAGTAACTGATTTCAACTATAGTTTTACTGCTCATGTGGATGGGCATTAAAAACATTTATTTAAACATTTTCACCTTCCCGGCTATTTTTAATGTGCAATTTAGGTTTTTCCATTCGCCCCGTGAATTCTTTACTCTGGGGTGAATTTCATCTCAATCAACAATTTAATACCTAAACTCCTTGTCTCACATTTATTTCAGTCATCAGTGAAATGAGCATATGTTTGAAGAGAAATAGTTTAGAGATTAGGCATAAATCCAATATCAATAATTTCATTTGTTTATTATATATGTATAGTAACTATTTGTGACTAGGTAATGTTTTTCTACACATTGATTTTATGCATCGATATTTTTTTAGATAAGTCATTTTCTAAAGTTATTGAAACCACAGGGACAGTCAGCCTAGTACACATGACCGATTAAAGATAATATTTGTCTGAAACTACTAGAAATATATTAATGAAAGTACTATTAATATTTTCAACTGGATATTTCTACAAAAAATGAGCCATAAGTTTTTAGCCAGATTGAAAGATTTTTTGTGGAGCGCAAAAGAGAAAGAAAAAACAAAACAAAATTTCTTTTGATGCATTTGTTGAAGTTTATTATGAAGATTATGTATTATTATTACACTGTAAGAACGATTCAGAAACGTTCCTGGAAATTAATGGGCAGCTGATGTGCCCAATTTCTGCCAGTAACATATCTTGCAAAAATCAGGAACGTTTTCCGCTAATATTCAGTAACCTTCCCGAAAAATTCAGAAATCTTCCCGTTTGAAGCCAATCGTGTCACTGGAACTTTAGAGTAAATTTTGGCACGTATAATTTATAGCTTAGTCCCTTCCTGATTTATTACGAAAGTTTCATAAATAGTATTGCAAGCACGGCCAACGTTAAGCCAGAATTGCAAGTAAGCATCGAGAATTTTACTACACTGTCAAAAATGAAACGCTCAATTTTGACGATTCGGCAATCCTCGAGCACTATTTCGTTATTTTCGACGATCCTTTCGTCATCGAATCACGTGATATTTGACGAAACCAGAAATCTCAATTTTTTCACGAAATTATTTCGTCCCGATTTCATCACATTGCAGTGCATTCTGGGAGTTTTCGTTTCAGTCTTGTATTTGCTTGAAATTATCTTACGTCAAATATTTTAAAGGATTAATAAAAAAAGGTTAGTATTTATTGAAATTTGTATGTGCAATGTGCCTTCTTTTATGAATTGTTACATTTTTGTTTAGTGTTGTGTTTATTGTTGTATTTAAAACACATTAAAATTTGAAACGAATGGTTCGATTAGGTTTAGAATTCTGTGTGTTAAGTTTGAGTCACCTCCACGTTAGGCTTAGCTAGCGTTATTTTTTTATTTGCAAAAGAAAATGTTGGTTTGTTGACATTTGTTTCCAAAAGCGTACTACCTTTATTTCGTTAAAAAAATTACAAACATGAATAAAGAATTTGTACGAATTAAAACTTACAAAAAAAAAAAAAAAAAACTCCACCGTAGCTAAACTAACACAGATGATAAATACAGTGCTTTTATAAAAGGCATGGAACTTTGAAGCTTTTAATTTCAACGTGGTAATATTACATGGTTATGTGTTTTCATTCTTCTCCATGAATTTTACGAAAATAATTCTGTTAAACGAAGTGTGTTTTTTAGTTTAATAGTTCAAATTTGTTTCATTCTGCATTTTTATTTTCTTAAACAAATACTATGTTCCCAATCACCCAATAAATATTGATATTTTTTCTTCTTCCACTCTACATTTCATGTTTTATTCAATATAATAGTTTATACGGTAGTTCCCAAAAGTGTTCGCAAATTTGTCATTTTCAAAGAAATATTACTCTACCCGTTAGTAAAAATATCACAAAACTACATGCAATATTTTAATAGCAAAATAAAATATGATTTTGAAGAAATTAATAATCAAAAAGTATCAAGAACTTTATAACACAAAAATGTAGAAAATATTTTAAAATAATTGTTTTGCAATCTTTGAATTAAATCAATGAAACTCGAGGAAAGAAAGCGCTTGATGAAATAAAAAATAAATGCAAACCGCTTATATCAGCTTTAGGATCCGAAATGATGGCCCTTTTATTTTCGTTTGGCTCGTAGACAGAACTTAAAAATGCTTACCCCATGTTGTTTATATAATCTCTTTCCCTGCGGCAGATGTTTCTAGCAATAAGTGCTTATGTTCATTATTTGTGCAGCCTTTTTTTTTACTTGCATAAAACATGAAGTAAATATCAATTTGATAAAATCATTTTAAGGTAGAGAAAATATAAATTTCCATAAAGAACTCTATCTTTGTGCTTGATATTTCAGCAGAATATTTTCAATATTTTTTCAATTTTTCGCAAATTAAAATAAATTATTGAAGGTAGAGTTTTAATGTTTAACCTCGATTTAAAAAGAAAAAAAGAAAAGATAGTATAGCATGTTTGAAAATTATAATAACAATAATGAGCATTTTTTGTTGTTTATTTTCCCACTTCATGCACTAAATTTATAAATTTTTCTATGTCAATTTGTGTTACATGATTTGTCGTAATTATGAATTTTTCCATTATACATAGTTTCTACAGGTAAAATAAATGCAGCATTAATTTTATTGCCATATTTGCCGCCTCAAGATATTGTCAACAAAAACTGAGAAATCCCGGTGTACATTAAATCAGACTAAGAAGCATTTTATAGATGAACTTCCAATAAATCCAAATCGTTTAGTTGGAGTTGTGATTTTGCTGGATATAAAGTAAAATGTCTGAAAATTTAACCGAACTTCAATTGAAAAATTGAAAGGATAATGTAAATATATGAAAAATTAAAAGAATAATGAAAATATATGATAAGCTGTATATATGTAACAAGCTTTGCTCACCACACAAGTCTCTACTTTCATTATATACCTTTGAAAAAAAAATCCATTGATATCAGTCAATTAGTTCTCAAGACACAAACAAACAAGAAAATGCACTTTGTTATTGGGTTTCCCCTATCTTTGGCAAACTCTTCTCCCTTGGCGTTTTTTTTTTTTTATTTACTGCGTGAAAATTGCATATTTTAAAAATCAAATATGCTTAGTTAAAAGGTGATACTCCCTTCGTCTCCTTCCCAAACTAGTAGAGCTACGTTTGTATATTTTTGTACTAGTGATTCATTCTGATGATTTTATGATTTTGTTCGAATATTTTTTAAAGATTTCAAGGTACTATACTATCAATTAACAACTTTACTTGCCAAGCATTCCCTCTTAAATTCATTACCAGCTGAGTTAAAAAAATCCGAAGTACACACGCCTTTAAGCTACGCCCCATTTTGTAAGTACTCTACCCCTAGTATAGCAAAACTATCAGGTTTTTTTCTACTAAATCCCTATCCATCAGCTAGAAGATAGCTTTATGTAATTACTAGTTAACTTATGAAATGGCGCGTGGCTTCGAGTGTTGGAGCACTGGTTTTTTGACTCTAATTTGATAGTGGTTTAAGGAGGTAAAGCTCGGTAAGTAAATGTTGTTTATTGATAACATAGCACAATAAAAATGTCTGAAAAAAGTGCAAATAAAATCATAATCACCAGTTTCAGTATTACTTAATTCATAAATACTTTATTGGAACTAATATGGGTAGGGGGGGGGGGGAGTACTTCAGAAAACATTCGTAAAGAAAACGGAACACGAAAATCGGAAAAAAACGGTGTATTTTGGCTATCGGTTAAAATAAAAAATAAATTTTAAAAAAAATCACAGATCAACAATTTTCGCACTTTTGATTTTTTTTTATAGCTCAAAAAAAAAAAAAAAAAAACAAAAAAATGAAAATTCACGACTTGATGTGCAAAAGAATTAACTCGTTTAATGGCTAAGTAATGCTGATTCTCGATAAATTGAAGAAACTCTAATTCTAGAATATTATTCAGAAACTAATTTCAGAAACTGAGGGTCTAGCTGCCAAAATAAAAATTTTGTTCATCTGCTTTAAAAATAACTCATTCTTGCAATCTGCTTGGAAAAAAGCTGTCAGCATCGAAATAATCATACATTTTGAAAAATATGAAAATTAAATCAGATGCTTTTCAAAGTCACAAGCGAATCGTAGCTTTTTAACTTAAGAAAAAAAAACTCAGATTTTGAAAGAAATCGTAAAAACATGTTTTATTTCAGAAATAAACTGCTGAATTTAATCGTAAAACTTTCCTCGAAATAGAAAAAAGATCCATGTGCATGAGGGCATACACCCTTGGACTTAACCTTTTCTAATTATGTATATATTCTCTTTTTAAAACTTTTTTAGGATGGATCTAACATCCCGGAGATAATCGGAACAAGGACAGACGAAGACTTTTTCATAATTATAACAATGTTCTAAATGTTCTTATATTATACATTGATTTCATGTTTCACATGTTTGGAAAGAAAAATAAAAACTTAGGGGTAAAAAGCAAAGGTATATTTTATAATTATTTAACAAACATTACACTAAATTTTACCAATTTATTTCACATCTGCATTTTTTTTAAGATTTATATTTTCAAATACCTTTTGCAATTTTGGTAGAGAATTGTTTTCAAAGTATGAAGTATGAAATGCATGCAATAATAAAGTTCCTGTATTAAACATAAATTTGGCCAAATAAACATTCTACATGCAAGCAAAATTAATAAAACAAATAATTGATTGGAAAAAAAAAGGTAAGCTTTTTCTTAAGATTATCTAATTTTATTTTCTGTATCTAATTTTCGAACAAATATATACTAACTTAAAGTTGTCCCTTTTATTGTACTTTTTCTTTGAAATTTGTGGTATAAGTTGGATAAAAATCTTTTTTTTTCTGGAATTTTTTCATGCGATGCAATGAAGAAAAAACTTCTCAGCAATTTTCACCCGAGCATATATCGATCTAACTGTGCATAAAAGTGGCACATGATTTATTTTTCCAGAACCCAATGTCTGCTGTGGAAGTAACACTTTTATATTCCCAGTAGGGCAGGGCGATGTAGGAATTTCTACATCGTGATGCATCGCCATCCTTACATCGCGATGTTGTTCAAACAGTTTGAAATATTCTTTCCGCTTTAGGGGTACCGCCCTCCCTCCCTCATTAGGGGAGTTTTCCTTACAAAAATCCAGGCTTTTGTCAGATCTTTTCCTAATTTGGCACATAGGTTCTTTAATCACATGGGGTAGTACCCCATATGAATGCTACCCCATGGCTAACTATCCTATGTGAATTTCCAGCATCAAAGGACATCTGGGTCGAATCTGGAAAAGATCCGACGAAAATTGGATTTTTATAAGGAAAACTCCTATGGGGTTTGCCACACATAGCGGGACAAAAACTACACTATGAGCATTCCCAAGCATCAAAAGACAAAGGACAAATGTACCAATTTTGGAACAGATCAGACAAAAACTTTGTTCTTATAAAACCCCCCACCCCACACACACGTGGTTTCTCACTCCATAGCGGGACGAAAACTGGAATTCCCGAGCGTCAAAGGACATCTGTGACAATTTTGGAAAAGACATGATAAAACTTTTTTTTATGAGAAAACCCCTCATTTGGTGGTTGTCCCCCATAGCGGGGTGAATAATACCCTATGAGAATTCCTGAGCATCAATGAACGAACCTCTATGCCAAATTTTGGAAAGATCCGGAAAAAATGAATTTTTTCCAAGGAAACCCCCCATCGGGGTTGCCCCCCCCCCCCCCACCCATGCAGTGACGAAAGCTAACCTCTATGAATTCCTGAGCATCAAAGAACCTCTATGGCAAATTTAGAAAAGATCGGACAAAAACTTTTTTTTATATAAGGAGAACCCCCAATGCGGGGTTGCTCCCCCCCCCCCCCCCCGACATCATGGAGGGTTGAAAACTACCATGTGTGAATTCCCGAGAATCAGAGGACCTCTGTTCCAGATTTGGAAAAGATATGATAAAAAATGGTTTTTTATAAGACCCCCCCCCCCCGTATGGGGGTTGCCCCCCGTAGCGGAAAGAAAACAACCCTATGAGAATTCCTGAGTGTCAAATAATGAAACTCTGTGCCAAATTTGGAAAGATCCAACAAAAACTGGATTTTTTGTAGGAAAACTACCATAGGGGTTGCTCCCCCCCCCTCCCCATAGTGGGCCGAAACCTACCCTTCGTGAATCCCCGTGCATGAAAGAACCTATTTGCCAAATTTTGGAAAGATCCGACAAAAATTAGATTTTTTCAAGGAACCCCCCCCCCCCCCCCTCCCTATAAAGTGATGAAAACTATCCTGCGTGATTCTTGAGCATCTAAGAACCTCTGTGCGAAATTTAAAAAAGATCGGACAAAAACTTTTTTTTTAATACGGAGAACCCCTAATGCGGGGTTGTCTGTCCCCCCCCCCCCCCGACCCCCCATAGAGGGACATAAACGACCTTGTGTGAATTCTCGAGCCTCCAATGACGAACCTCTGTGCCAAATTTGGAAAATATCAGACAAAAATTTTATTTTTTGAAGGAAAACCCCCATAATGGGGGGGGGGGGGTAATTACATACTCATGGGGAGTTCAATCTGCAATGATTTGTTTTACCTTTTTTAAGAAGTTGTTTGTTTGCATTTTTACATAAATAAAAATTGCTTGACATATTTTATGTGCCTCTTTTTTTAACAATTGTCTTTTTAAATGGGGGGGGGGGGGCTGCAAGCCCGTTGTTTCAATTTTTCCAAAATATGACTAAGAGTCTGTACTCAATAAAAATTTTACAGAAAACCAACTAAAACAACGGCCAGTCACGGCCAGTGTAAAAAAAATGAATGTTCAAAAATCAAGACGGGAGGGGGGGGGGTCAATTGACCCCCTGACCCCGTAAATGACGGGCCTGCGAAGTGACTAAACGTAATAAAGTGGGAAACTACGGTGGTAAGATTCTGAAGTAAGGAATTGATCTCACACACAAATCTTATAAAATACAGTCGAACCTCGTTATAACGAACTTAAAGGGACCATTAAAATCGATTATTATAAAACGTGGTTCGCCCCTTTATCCAAAAAAAGAATAAACAATAAGACAAGGATTGCAAAAAAGTTCATTTCAGCAGTTATTTGTTTTAAGCGTGTTCGAATTAACAAAGTTCGACTGTATTCTCAAAAAAAAAAAAAAAAAACTAATGTGCTCAAAGAAGAAAAAAAGAAAATAAATTTTCTTAAAAATTTACGAAATTAACGTCCTCATATATGACGAAATTAATTTGACGAAACTAATGCTCTCAAAGCTACGAAAATGATTGTTAATTTGATGAAACTAGAATGAAGAAATATTTCGTTACATTTGACGAAATTCGTATCCTCAAACCACTAACAAAAGCAGTTTCTTCAATTTGACGAAATGTTCGCTCGGAGCATATCCCTGGAAGTGGTTTCGTCAAAAACGAAGAAAATTTCGTCAAATTTGAAAGTCCATTTCTGAGAGTGTAGCCTGCAACACTTGCAAAGCAGCGTAGTCCACACTTCTTTGCTCCCTCTGGGAGCTTAATCAGCATGGACGGGCCACAAGTGACCTGAAGTCGATTCACTTTATAAATACGCAAAGTTAATCTTTTAACTGGAAGCTAAAAATATTTTTACACCAGTAAGAAGTGTGCACTCGTGCAACTTGTAGCAATTCAGGAACTTTTTTGACAATAATACTTGATTTTTCAAGGAAGTGGATAAAAACCTTTGAAGTCCCGACACGTTACACGGAAAGACTCCGTAACGTTTCGGAATTTTTTTACAGTGTACTTGTGATTTATAATTTTTATCCGCATTTTTATATAAAATTCACTTATACCAGTACATTTTTTAAAAATTGAAATAAATGTTAGATATACTTGCTTTTGCATCATTTAATCGTTTATCTAGTTCTTTGAATTCTCATAGTTTCACATAAGGGTCAACCCATACAGGTTCCATACAGTATAAACTACTCATTTATGTTCAAATCCTTATATATTATTTCTGTAGCCTGTTTTTGGTTTCTACGCCAAATTTTCCTCGATTCTTGATCGATTTCTTTGATTTACGGCTAATTTTATAGCTTATGGTGCTGGCTACTGACGAAAAATAGACCCAAGGTCTAAAAATTGTTTCTTTTAGCCAAAAAACCTGTTTTAAAGAACCAGAATAAGGTTTTCGGTCAAACTTATAACTTTAATTTGCGCTAAAACCGACAGAGCTGAGTAGCTTGATCGGCAGAGCGTTCTCTTCGTAAGCAGGAGATTACGTGTTCGGGCCCACGTCCGGACAATCTGCAACAAAAAAATTAGAGAAATATCGCGCATTACATGAACACTGAATTAAGTGGATAAGAACTATGAGGGAATAGAATAAATGAGAAGGAAATGCTCCTTGCTGATATAAAAACTTTCAGTGATTTTGTGCTAAATTACTTCAAAATTGCACGTGTTTTTTTTTTTTTTTTTTTTTTTTTGAAGCTTTGGCTCTGGAAAGAAAATTAAAGCATAATGTAAGCGAAAATATAAGTAACAGGTTTAAGATTTCAGACTACAATAGAATTGTTTTTTGTTCAGAAAAAAAATAATAAATTGTATATTGAAATATATATTCTTCTAATGAGTTTTTGACTCTTTGTACAAATAAATAAAATACTACCTCAATTTGAAGGGTAAAATATATATTTTTTCTTCTTTTTGCTAAAAAACAAATAGCTTATCACATTTTTACTACATTCGAAAAGCTACGCTTAAAAAAGAGCATAGTTCAATTTATTTTGTATTTTAACCGTGCTATTAAATGATGAACACGTGCTGCCATCTAAGTTATAACGGTTTAAGCAGCCGGCGATAACAAATTGTAAAAATTTTCAAAAATAAAAACATTTTTCTTCAATATCTTATCTTATATATTAATCCCCTCTCATTTTAAAACTTATCAGGCTGACCAATGACGAAAAAAAGACTTACGGTCGAAAATTCAAGTTTTCGAAATCGCCTCTTGCTGTTTCAAAACCTTGATGCTGCCTGTAGTTCTTATGCATTTTTTAAAGCAAAGTTCTAATGCAGTTTTCCATTTTTTACGTCGCTTTCGGCAAAAAAAAAAAAGCCTTTGTGTGTGTTCATATTTTAATAAAGCTTAACAGCACTGGACTTAGTTGTTTGGTTTAATTGATAAGTTTTTTTCGGTAGAGCGTTCGGCTATAAACTATCTGAACTTCGGGCAAGCTTGGGCTGTCCGACATAATATCAAATTTATATTAGTATTACGCATTACATGTGCTCATAACATACACACCTAATACAATAAATGCAGTGGGAATGCTACTTGGTGTTTCGACTCCTTTATGCAGGCTACAGTTATCATTCGGATAAGTTGATTTTTATCGAACTGTGTTCTTTGACTACATCCAGACCACTCAACATAATGTAAGCATAAAAAAGTATTAGATTTACCTAAAGAAATCCTTTTTGTGCAGAAAAACATTTTTATTGTATGCTAAAATGTAGATGTTTCTAACAGCAGTGTTCGACCTTTTGTACAAATGAAAAAATACTACGCCCGATTAAATCTACGAGTTTCACTCAGTAAACCTTTAATTTTTTATTCGCGCGAATACGATATAAAGCATTAAAAGTATTATCAACTTCATTAGCAAGAAATTATTTTCTACTCCTCTGCTTTCTGCTGAAAAAAAAATACATTTTGTCTACGTTCGAAAAATTACACTTAAGAACGGACTCAGTTCAACTGGTTTTGGTTTTGAATTTTAAGTGTTCGATTAAAAGAGAAACATCTGAGGGCATTTAAGCCGTAACGGTTAAAGCAACCTTCTATGTGAAATAGTTCAATTTTCAAAGATAAAAACACTTATTTTCAATCAAATTTATTACTTCTCTAGAATGTTTGTTTCAATCGCTACGTGTGATCTTCGTCATTCTTTAATCAAATTCCATGCTTTGCGAATAATTTTAAATCGTATCATGCTGGTTAATGACAAAACACAGATGCATGATCTTATTATTATTATTTTTTTTTCGGCAAAAAGCTTTTTTGCTGTTTTTTACTACGCATTCCTTCAATGAATAGCTTTCGAAAAGGAAGGCGCAATTGCTAGGTTTGTTGGGGTGTCGGGCTGTTAGTTAGAATGGCGCCAATTCGAATACGTGCCAATAAATATCTCTTTAATGTTTCTTTTTTTCCCGTCAGATGCTGACATGTGCAGGACTGTATTTGCCGCAACCTGTTTTTTCACATGCACAATTATTGCTTTTTCACGAGTCACCACTCAGCCACACTTTTAATGACATTTATGTTTGCATTGAAAATATGTACGATTAAAAGGGGAGCTATGATCAAATTATCACAACGTTGTATTTAACGAGGTTTTGTTACTGATGTCTTTAAATTACATGCCTTCTCTTCTGCGCTTACTTTTTTTTCGGTTCTTCTTCATAATGTTCTTCCTTCGAAATTCTTAAAGAGCGAAATGCCTTATGAAACGATTTGAAGCACAGTGCGGAGTTCCGCACGGGTCGACTAGTATTTCTAAATTATCAAATTAAAATAATTATTTTGAAAATTACAATATGGTTTTTTCAGTATAATGTATTACGTAGGGCACAATATACGTAAATGAATAAGGTGCAATAAAGTTTTTATACTTTTTATTTCTATTTTAGTGTGTGAATTGACTAGCAAAATTGCTCAATTTCAAAGACCTGTATCTTTTTCAGAAACCAAATACAAAAAACAATGTATATAACATGTATAGTACTTGAATGGAATATTCAATTGACCAAGAAATTTTATTTTTAATTCCATCCCCTTTTGGTTTACCGGGGTCTAAAAATGTCATTTTTGTAATTTTTCCGATTTTTGAGGGGCTGTAATCTATAAAGGATACACAAACACACAGAAACAGTTGCATATTCTTTTTAGCTTGGTTCCAGTGATTGGTTTTTGCAAAATTTCATTTTCCGTTTCCGTCCCCTACGTGAATTATCCCCCTTTGAAATGAGTAAAATTTTTACATTTGGCCTTGAACATTAACCTGTTGCCATTATTTAAATTATTAACTTACAGCTACGTAACTCAGCATGTAACACTATCAACTTATGCACTTTAACATCAAAGCGTTAAATTAACTGTCATAAATGTAATTCAAATAGATTTTGCCCAAAATGCAAAGATCTAAAAGTCCCATTTTTGACTTCGAAAATCACTTTTGATGACGTCTAAAAAATCAAAGGTCCAGTTGAGAGAAAAAATAAAAGTGGTTTTATACATCTTTCATTTTAGAGCAGCTTTTAGGGATATGAATTTCAAAAAAAATTAAAAATGGTCGAGCGCACCCATCTGTCGAACCTGTATGGATTGACAAATAAAACACCAAGAAAATGCTACTTTTCTGAATTTTATTTTACGTTCGGAAATCGAAAACCAATTTCAAGTTTCTTCAAGCAAATAGTAGAAATAAAGCTCTATATTCCTGCAAAATTTTAAAGTTTTCTGAATTTTCCCTCATTTGAATTTTTGTGTCCTTGTAAAGGGATAAATCATTATTTTACAAAATGTCACTAAGTTTAAAACTGATTTTAAAAACAAAGGACTTAAAATACATCTTCAAAAGTAAGGTATTTCTTTTATGATACTTAGCACATTATTGGGCATTAATTTCAGCAAAGCTAATGCATTCCTTAAAGATTGAGATTAAAAAATAAAATGCTTAATTATGAGAAAACTGAAATATTTTCCGTTTTCGGAACTCGGTTAAAAGTTAACTATAATAACTTTGAAATTTTTAGTCATATCCGATTAATTACCCTACTTCATAGATTGCAACAACATATAACTTTCATGTTTTCATTAAATAGTTAATAAGATACAAGCATTCAAAAATGTAACATTTAGCATATATGAGCATACTGTTCAATTTGACCAATTTTCAATCGCATGTAACTATTCAAATAAAAAATATTTTAGATATTTTTATGTAGGCATAAAAGGAACCTGTATACCAAATATCATAAGGATCTGTTACCATGCGTCCACCAATTTTTTGTGAATTTTGCTCATTTCGTATGGAATGACTCAGGGAGTAGTTTTGGACACAAACACAGTGCATAAGAGTTTTGATTTCTCAATTCATTCGAACGAAAGGCAAGGATCTTCAGTTGGAACATTGAAATTCTGTTTCACTTGAAGATGTACAGATGTAATATAAGGTGAATAACACTGATCCAAAATTTTAAATAATGAACTTATACCAAAAAGACGGCCTCATGAAATGCAGAAGCAATAACATCTTTCGAATGGAGAGGCAATTTGAACCGGTCACACCATGGAGATGCTGCTTTTTTTTAAATTTTCATATAGAAAAAAAATTATTGTTATTTTCCTTCTCTTCAAAGGACTCGATTCTTCAAGTTTCAAAGAATCGGAAATACAATTTTTGAAATACGGAGGACAAAATAACACATAATAAAATGATTTACTTACAGTATTGGAAGTCAAATTAAAAGGAGCCATTCTCGAAAAGTACTGTTTAAGTGTCAGAGCAACTCTTGTTAATTCCAGAGTTTGGCAATCCTGGACATAGAAAACGAACTTAAAAGTTTCTGAAACTTAAAGACACACTCTGGATTATCTAATCTAGGTTTAGATTTAGGATTTTACAACGTTGAGGCACACTCTGGAATATCTAATCTAGAAAGCTGGATATTTTTTGCTAAAATAAATGCAATGCCGAATAATTTTTTAAATGCTGCACGAGTTAACAAACGTGATGAAGGCTATATTTTAATTCTTATCATTTTAGGCAAATAAGTATAGTTTCATCTGTGATGAGAAGTTTGATCTGAACACGCTGGAAAAAGATTTTCTCGTAATTTCCACTTCGAAAATGTGCTATTAAAATGTCACGCATTCTTCTTAGATCAAAGCAAAACAATATTAGACCAGTCAAAAAACCGTCAACTTTTTTATTTTTTTAGTTTAAATTATTGTTCACTACCTTCAGTTGACACGTTGCACTCTTGATTTATATTCACTGATAACTGAGATTCAGTTTTCATACCGCTTTGATAAGCGACTGTTTGCAGATCGAACTTACTTAACATCTTGACAGTTCTTTCTTCAAATTAGTTTGGCGTTGACTGATAACATGAATGGTTTATGTGTTGGTGTTTTGTTTCATCGAATGGTTTCGTGAATGAATTTTGATTGTAAATTGACCGTTAGTAGAATTAACCAAAAAGGAAAAGACACAAAAGTACACAGAATTCATTAAACGAGCAATTATCGAAATATGAAGTCTTAACTAAAAGTCTGACGAAAATAAAGGACAAATTGCTACATTTAGCGAGTTTCAGTGGGAAATGGAAGACACCTTTTCACAAATTTTGCACATAGCTGTTCCGCTGCATACTCACATGTAAGTATACACATGTAAGTGCTCACAGGTAAAGACGATAACTTCCATTTCTTGCGGCATTTCGGCAGACTTTTAAGACCTTATATTTCGATAACAGGGGGGATGAGGGCAAATAATTTATGTGTCAAGGGAAAAAAATTCACATCTTTCGATTTCTACGAAATGTATTGTTTTTTTTTTTCCATTTTTACGCTGTTCATGTGGTTCCCTGGATCGAAAACACCAAATAATATCACCATTAAATTTGGGGACGCATGACGTCTATAAATTAACAGTTAAATTTTCAGTGATTTCAAGTGGAAAATGAGATGATAGGACGAGAGAGAGAGAGAGAGAGAGAGAGAAAATTCTTCCAAAGGACCGGAAAACAAATGTGAGCAAAGGCAGGGCAAGGTGGGGATCATAAAGGAAAAGATGCTTTTAAAGTTTCTTTCTGTGTAGTAATCTTCCGAATATCCAAATGGTTATGTCTTTCAAAAACACAAAATCAGTTATAAATCATTAAAAACGATAATGTTTTCTACTTTTCTTTTTTCCCCTTTATTTTTTTTGTTTATTTTTACTGTAAAAATCAGAGTTTCGGCATCACTTGTGTAAGAGCCAGGTCCGAAATTATGGTCAGGTTTAAAAATATTTACATATTAAAAATAAAAAAAAAACCATGGAAGCGACTTTGAATACGAATCGCATTACAGGTCTTCAGTGATAGATTTACGGTAAAAATTACATTTCTTGAAGTTATATTCGCAATTATTTCGAATCTTAATTAGACTTTCAAAGGTAAATTGAATAAATATAATTAATAGAGAATTTCTCCACTGTGTGAAGGCCTGAAATTTGGCAATGCGTTCTCGAGCAAAGCACTTCCAAGATGTTTTTAAGCGTTTTTTTTTTCTTTTACATTTTGATTTCATGAGCACAGTTTCGGATCTGGTCCTTGTTCTACTGATGCCCACTCAGGTTTCTAAAATCAAAAATCTTTGAAAAAATTGCGTAAAGGGGAGGGAGAGATCGGGTTTATTGATTGTTTACAAAAACATTTTAAGGGAAAAAATCCTCTCAAGTCACCTTTCTTGCTACAAATGTTTATATTGTTGAACTTTTCATATCTTTAGCCCTTGAGGAAAATATTAACAGTTAATATTTTGCTCCTTTCCCCTCTAAATAAAACGAGCTGATGTGTGCATCACGTGAATTCCTTTTACTCCAATTTAATGTCATTTCCCCATTACTGGCAATTTTAAGGTGATTCAATAGTTTACTCTCTAAATATCACCAACAGTGGCCAAATTGAAATCAGATTTTAAAAAAAATCTCCAAATTTGTCGCTAAGTTGGCGACAAAACATGGTGACCAAAATGGCGATACATTGTTAAGTGTCCGCCAAATTATAACACCACTTGAGTTTACATCGAAATTAACAATGATTTCCCCCCAAAAAGGGGCAAAAGACCTCTTTAGAAACACTCGAATGCAACCAAAAGGGGAGGTGCACGACTACACCCCAATAGGAGTCTACGTACCAAATTTCAACTTTCTAGGACTTACCGTTCTTGAGTTATGCGACATACATACGCGCATACATACATACATACGTACATACAAACGGAACTAGAAAATTCGTTGTAATTAACTCGGGAATCGTCATTACGGATATTTCGCGTGTCTGTACGTTCTTAGGCACTTATCCACGTGTGGTCGAATCGGAAAAAAAAACCTCAATATTCATTCGGAGGTGAGTAAAATGGAAATAAGGTCGATTTTTGAGTGAAATTTTTTTCGCGAAGACAATACTTCCTTTTTTTGTAAAAGGAAGTAAAAAATGGTTATGAAATTATTGAAAACTGAAAAAAGAAAAATTATTTCCATAATATGACGGATGATCGGGGCAGGGGGGGGGAGGGGGGAGATAGTTATATTTGGATTCACAAAGTCATTTTGCATAAGAATCGGTGAGAAAGGTGTTGATAGCATAAACAAAATATATCGCTTAGTGTTATTAGTAATGTTCCATAAAAAATTTGTTCCCAGGTTTAAGATTTTGCCCCAGTGGTTTACATAGCGTGGGGCGATCCTCCCAACGGAAGCGTACAAGCTACGTGCCCCTTACAGTTAGAGTCTCTGGCACGCAGCTGTTACCAAACTTTTTGAGAAAAAGAAGTCAAATTGGTGTCGAGAACTGAGAATCAGCAGAACGTCATCGCTTTTCCATTCGATTTTGAGCGCACGCGATGAGAAAACTTAACATTTTATTAATATTTTTAATGGTGTATTTGAAACATCGATTTTTCTCTAAATTTGCACATTTTTTAAAATGCAGCAAAAAAAATCAGCATTCGTTTGACAATAAAACAATAACTAAATTTATTTTGGTGCATAAAAACTATAATGCAAAAAATGGTGATGTTTTTTTAACCTGTTAAACAAATTGTAACACCAGGATAGCATTTATTGAATCGCATTATAACGAAAATTGAAGTAAGGCAGAATAGCTTTTGCGCAGAAAAAAGAGGTAAGCAGGAATACAAAATTTGGAAACCACCATCTTAACTCAAAAATGATAATAAGCTTTGCAGTTGTCAATGGGCGTTTTAAACACTTTGAGCTTGTAAAAGATATATGTCAAGTTTTGTCGACAATGGCATCCGTCCACATTGTGTCCAAACACTGTATGAATAAAATGTAAAGTCTAAATAAAATGTAAAGTATGAATAAAATGTGAAATTTTGTGTCTTTTACTACTTTTCATTGCTTATGAAATTAATTTGTAATATTTATGCCTATTAAGGTCCTTATTCCTGGCCAATTTGCTGTTTTTTATTGACGTCCAAGCAGCTTCAGAAATTTTTCGTACCCAAAACCGTAGGTTCGTTTATAGGGAGAGGGTGGGGTTTATTCTTTAGCATGACCATTACTACAAAGTTCAATGAGCATGACCCTCTCCCCCTATCCCTAGATTGTAGTCTGTATCCGCCCCTGGTCCCTGTGTCCCATAAGAGAAGCAAAAGCTAAAACTTTTCCCAACATTTGATTCATTTATTGCTCTACTCAAAGATAACTGTATGAAAATGACATTACTTTTGACTGAAAAAAATGTATGTATCTTGAACGGAAATAAAGCATAACAGTATGTATGCAGATGTGGGTTCTCCCTCTTTTCGGAGAATTAACAGATTAAAATTTTCAAAATTTCGAAAAGATTAGATCTTAGATCTATATCTAATTGCTTTTGCTTAAAGTTAGACACCTGTTCAAGTTCAACCTCTGAAGAAGAATCCCTGGCCGTATCCATGGGCATGGCCACGGATACGGCCAGTGATCCAACAAACAATTTTTTATTTTATATGCCCATTCGAAACATCGCATTCAAAACCTTTTTGGACGGAATTATGAAATACTTAACCTAAAATGTTTTTATTTAGTAGACAGTGTACTATGGTAAACAGTATGTTATAGACAAAATTTTAAGTTTGTAGGAAAAAAATTAAAAGAGTTATGACACGTCCAATAATCCGGACATATATTCTTGAAATACATATTTCAAATTAAAAAAAAAGATGAAACATCAAACTTATTTGTAAAATATCCTCTAAATAATAATGAAACATAATATAACCATTTGAAATGATTAATAAAAGATTATATATTTTTTAAAAAATCAGAAACAAAACCCTCGTTTCTGCGACGAGATTCTTTGGTTTGTGAAAATGAGCCAGTCCCATTCTCCCAATCCCTATTTCTTTTTATTTTCAATCCCAAAATGAAAAACTCTTTCACAGATATTAATATCCAGACTGTGAAGAGTTAACTACGAAAAAAATCGAGTAATTTATTCAATTAATAAATGATTAGCAGGTGTTTAAATTTCATGTCCGGAATATCGGACGCCACGTCTGAAAGAATTAAAAAAGTTAATATTTGCGGAAAATAAATTATAAAATTCCACAAAAAGATTTTTAAAAAAAATGTGTTGAAATCCTAATATTTTTCGATTTGCATGCGAAGAAGAAAATTCAAATGTTTGCTTTTATCACATTACTCGTAAAATCTCTCGAATCTTAAAAACGCAAAATAAATCATACAACATGAGTGACACCATTTTCATTATTCATCGTTACCGATGCTTGAAATTATTTACGAGGAATAAGGCCGCTTGAATTACGATAATAGTTTTCTTATTATTCATGAAACAACAACCATAACGTAATAGTCCAGGCTAAAAGGCCGTATACCTCTTTTTCGAACATATTTAATGTTTTTTGACTGTTCCTATACTATACTGCTGATTCCGAATCTGTTGAGTGCCAGGCGCTAAACCATGAGCGTTTTTGTCAAAAAGGCAAAATACAAGATGGCGGCTGTAAAAGGTAAAAAGCAAAAATGGAAAACATAAGTGCAATGAAATACATTAGAAATTTCAAATTTATAGTACTTTTTAGCCAGGACAAAATTTGTAGTAAACCCTCATTCATCCGAATCTCCTTAAACCGGACTTTTCCGGACAGCCATTTACATATGCAGATTGTATAAAAAATAGGTGAGTCGGCGCACTAATATTTTTTGTAAGCCTATATTATGATCGTGGCGCGACGACAAAAGTTACCGTCGTGCCGGTGACGTCGAATGGGGTCAATAGCAGCAAGCTGGGGTGCTCTCAGTAGCGGATTTTAGGGGGGCCCGGGGGAGGGGCCCGTGCTCCCCTCCCCCAAAGAATGAATTAATTTTACAATTTTATTTATTACTTTTTAATTAAACTTTCTTTTGCATTTGTTTGACGTAGTCCCCCCCCCCCCCAATTAAAAACATAAAACACACAGCATATTTTGAATAAAAGCATTTTTGTTTGCTAAAAAAGTATATTACTGGAGTCAGGCCCAGAGCTGCAGAATACATTAAACTCGCACTGGTTTAGAATTCAAGGGACCGTATTATCGCGTTTCGACCACTAATTTTTCTTTGACGGAATCAATAAGTAACTTTCTTTTAATGTGTAGGCGCCCCTAAAAGAGTCATTTTGATCCAGGAACTTATTTGCGAAATAATAGATTTCTTTTTCAGTTTATAAAAAATGCAAAATGAAAGAAATCCAATGGTAGTTTCTTGGAAAAATCATGATTTTTAATGGAAACGGCATGTAGTGTCAATATGTAATCTCAACTGTATCATGGCTTTTAAAACAAATCAGCAGCTGTTTAGAAATTCACACAAAAATAGTTTCTAAATTCTTCAGTCAAACTTATTTATATGTTATGAAGTTATGATTTTCTTTATAAATTAATTTAAAAAAAACTCAAGTGAGGTATGGGTTTATTTAATAACCTTGCCCTGCCTCGTGTTATAATCGTTATGACAATGTTCCTAAATAAAGCCGCTCATTGGCTAGCATCTCGGTGACATTATATTGGGTTTAGTATGGGGCTTGAAACGTTAAAGATGTTTTCCGTCCACATTCAAAGTATATTAGTGCATAATATTCATGTATTTAGAAGTAGTTTCATTGACCTGAAGGAATCCTTAAAAAAAAAAAAAAAAAAAAAAAAAAAAAAAAAAAAAAAAAACACGCATTTAAAAATAAAGTCATTAAAACTTTGTTAGGAAACATCGAAGGCGGAGGCGGGCTATTCAATATCCCGAGCCCACTCCAAAAGAATCTTCTGTATCCGCCCTTGGGTGATGCTCTTGAGAATTTTTACTGCATACAGTAGTTTGTTTGTGATCCTTAGCTCAATGTATAGGCTAATTTTGTCTAATTCTTAATTTGTTTAATTCGGACGACCTGGGTCACAAATCAAAATGAATGAGGATTCTACTGTTATTGGAATGAAATATTAAAAAAACGGACGCGAATTAAATCAGTCCGCACACATACAGACTGTAATAGAACAATTTGTTGCCGAAACGAAGAATATATATAGTTCGCAAGGAAAAATGATACATTCAGATGACTTTACAGAAATTGTGTTTCATTTTTTTCTTAAAAGAACTTTTTTAATTGTTGCTATCATTATCGTTATCACTATTGTCGTTCGATGGTTTGGAAGTATATATTTCTTAATTGTTGCTATCATTATTGATATCACTATTGTCATTTGATATGGTTTTGAAGAGTCGTTGCAGTCAGTTTACCCGTAACAAAAGCAGAATCCTGGACAAGGTATAGAGAATTTTCGGCTTGGAGCATCGTATACTCTGCATTTAGTAGCGTATCTGTAACTTGTTAAGTTGGGAATTTCACTTGGAGCTGGCAGTTGTCATGTACATAATTCATCTAGGTTTTCAATGGCGACCATAGATTCTGTGATATATAAAGCATCAAAATTTATTTTCCGTATATATGGCCACAAGCAGTATGGACTGCCTCCAGAAAATTTGGTAAATTATGTTTCAAAGGGAAATCTGAGCAGAAAGAAGCATTTATGTGTCCACAACTTAGCGGCTTGTCTTCTACTGAAGCTGGTTTTTATCCACACTGCCTACTTGGACACTACCAAAAAATTTTATAGAAATCAGCTGGTTCACCTTTCTCAATCCTCTTGGTTATGGCTGGAAAAAAAATTAGCAGTGTATTACAGCCAGTGAAAGCATGTGCTGCTAGGAGGTTTGGCATTATGCCACGTTGTCATGCGGTGGGACGTTCCACAATTACTGCCGTATTAGATCTGTCTCCACGTCGACACCACACACGTATGCGGCGACTATCACTGGTTTAACAGAAGCGGGATTCATCTGAGAGCACGACATTTCGCCATTCTGTCATCCACGTCGCTCTAGTCCGGCACCATACTAAACGTTGCTGTCTATGTTGTGGGGTCAATGGCAGTCTTCTTAGCGGACGCTGTGATTGCAGACCACGTGCGACCAAACGACGGGAAATGGTTCTCGTTGACACGGGAATATTCAGGGTATCTTGCACCTACTGCAGAATCGAGGAACAAGTGACTTGTGTATCTGCTACAGCTTGTCTTGTTGATGCGTCGATCCACGCGTTCTGACGTCACTCTGGCTGCCCCTGCACCCCTCAATCTTGCCACATTTCGTTGTTCCAACCATCTTCGGCACAGCCGATGCACCGTGCTCGCATCCATGTGGGTATCAGCTACGATTTGACGTACGGCCCAACGTCCCCTTCTCAGTCCGATCACCATACCCCTCGTAAAATCGTCCTTCTGCTGGAAGTGCCTTCGTTGACGTCGGTCTGGCATTCTCTCGTGTTACACGTATCCTCCAAGACAAAAACAAAATTTCTTCGATAATTCTCCAGTCAGAAATAACGACACGAATATTGCCCATTCTGCAAGTTCCTTCCCTTATATCTTACTTCACGTGCGTCCGAGAGCTGCGCATTTCACATCATTTACATAACTCAGTGATGTACGCAGGCCCGTGTCCAGGATTTCACAAAGGGAGGGATTTCAAAGATCTTTTAAAAATCATTTCTCGCAGTGGCATGAAAGCACCTCTTGTACCAAATAATTCATTCCTGTTTTATGGTTATAATCAAGCAATGGAGTACTTTAGGGGCCAGAGCCATTGATTTTAAAGCGCATTACTATTCCTAGGAAGAGATAACAAGTATAGTATTATAAACATGTAGGGATGTTTGTGACCCCTCCCCTATTTCCCCAAATTCCGGCTGCGCTAGTGGATAGAATGTTGTTTTACAGCTTCTTCAGAAACAAGCCTTTTTATCTGTTAACTACACTGCATATTGCAAAAGGTATTAAAAATTTCGCACAATTATTTATTTTTTTACATGCTGTATACCAAAAAATATTCCCATTGGATGTTTTGTATTGTCAGTCTATTCAGTGGTTCTTTTGCAACTGGTTTTCTAAAATATAATTTCAGTTGGTGAAGAGTGGGCACTCGTAAATTGCTGAAAAAAAATCAAAGAAAATGACTTAAAAAAAGATCACTGACATAAACATTAACACTATAACTAAGTTAAATATCATTTTCTTCATATTGCTTTTATCATTATTCTCCCCCAATGGGAGGGGTTTAACCCCTAAAACCCTCCCCTTGGGCACGGCCCTGGATGTACGTCTACTCTAAAATTTGCATAAATTTCTGAGTACTCCTTCTTGGTATTGCATTTTCAATGTCGAGCAGTGTATGTACAAAAAAGAGGTATCATGATATTTCAATGGACACTAGAGTGTATCGAAAAAACTTTTTTTCGAAATTCAATTTGTCAAGCTGATAAAAAGTTGTCCCTACTGACCCACATCTTACATAATTTTTTTTTTAACCGAATCAAAAAATATTTAGATGTCCTGCACGAGGCCTAAAATTTAAAATTTTCTTCAAAAAATCCATTTTTTTTCTAAAATACTTTTTGAATAACAGAAAAAATGTTAAAACATTTTCAAGTTGGAAAATGTACACAGTAAAGTCGGAGAAAAAAAAGTGAGGGGGGAAAACTATCATAAACAATATATAGGTATCTCGTATTTATTCTAAACTTCCGTGATTTTCACCAAAAAAAGCATTTTACAAGGCCATGTGGCTTGGTTAGAAATAGGGTTTCCGATCTCGATCCCGCATGATATTTGGCAGGATTAGTCCTGCGGAATTGAGAACAAAATCGCGCAAGATTGCTAATCCCTCAAAGATTCTCTATACAAACGTTTTCCAACTTTTGTCGCTCATAAGACGAATAGTTTCACAAGCGTCATTTGAAGTTTGAATCACTCTTCGTATTTCTGCAAGAAGAGCAAGAAAACCTTTGTGCTTCATGTGATGAACGATGAAAATGAATTTGCATTCTCATTCGAGGTTTCAGTTTCATGCGTTCAGCGATTGAGAAAATGCGAAAAAAGTTATGAACGTTTTCGATAACCGTCACTAAAATTTAAAACCCAGAAATTTGCGCTTTAGAAAAATGTGAGAGAACGCAGTACAGATTAGTAGTAGCCAGAATATAATGCTGGAACACTTCAGTAAGCTTAAGGAAAACACTCAAAACCTTTAACTTCCTAAAACTGCGCAATATTTTTTTCCGAAGGAGAAAGCAATGAAAAACCTATCATTATTTATGCTGACTAACCTATAGAAAGTACCTTCGATGTCTTTGTCACCGTGAAGCTGATATTAAAAATGTGGATGGTACCTTAAAAATTATGTTGGATGAATTAGCTGACTAATCTGCAATATATATTTCGCAAAGAGGCGATAGAAACTTGGAAGACTCGCGGTACGTTAAGCGGCTCAAGGTTTTTAAATGTCTTTTTTAAGTGAGAGGTAAAATTAGCGAAGTTATACAAAAAACTTCTACTGAGACTGATTTGGTGAAACCAATTAGCGTTCACTTCCTGCTGTAGTGAATCAAATACACTGATAGAATGACCAACGTTAATGTAGTTAAATCGGATACAGCAGTACAAAAATCAAAGACATCGTATTTGTCCGAAATTTGCAGTTCTTCAGCAAAAGCCAAGCATGACTCCCATCATAAAAGAAAAATATTAGAAAAATTATTAGAAGGCCATGAGATTTGTGGAGATCGTTTGCCAAATGTCCACAGTTATTTAAACTCAATGAAACTAACTGCTGTAGAGCCATTGCCCGCGTTTTCATCAATCGCATTAATTTTTGGGCAAAAATCCCTTCCTATCCCATACGAAGCGAAGGACACACTTTTATACCAAACGATAGTTGCTTATTATTATGTGACTTTGCAGTACTCTACAAATGGTGTATTGAAAAAGTCTCCAGCAAAACTCACGCATTCTTTTAGAGTTGTTGGAAAAACAATAGCATGGAAAAAGCTTGATATTATATGATAATACATATAATATTCTACATATGTTTTGGTGTTTAGTTTTTATACTTAATTCTTGTAGTAACATACATCTATGTAATAAAATGAAAACGACGTTTGCAAGCTTGTTTTATAATCTTCAATTTTTTTCAAAACTTCACAAAACTAATCTTACAACATAATCAGAAAATAAATTCAAATAATTTGTATCTATAAAACATACATAAATGTATCAAAAATTATTTGTTAGCAAAGAAGTTTTTAAACCAACATTTGCAATAAAAGTTTTTAAAATTTAATACATTTACATTGAAAATTCTAACTTGAACTTTTAAAAAATCCTTATTTTTGGGGAATCCTATATGCCGTATGAGAGCAAAACCTTTTATTTGATGATAATGTTAAATCCCTTGCATACATTTAAGTAGAGGGCGCGTTGGCAGTGTGCGTCAAGTAGGTGCGCACACGTGCCCCTATGTCATAAAAACTGATTTTGATTATTTTTGCCAGTTAGTTGTTAGTTTTTGTTGTCAGTTGTATTTTCTGTTAATGGTTAGGGCGGTGTTTTCAGTTTCTTTAGTTCATTGTATGATTTTATGTTTACACGTTTTTAATAAATGTATTGATTTGTACGAAATGAGTTTATTGCCTATTGAAATACAGTCCACATAACCTACACAAGAGCATCGTACAGTTTGGTCTGTGCGACCAGGATTGGATTGCGTTAAAACTGAATTGCGTTTCAGTTGTGAACTGCTTTTGAAATTTGAAAGAAATTGGAAATTTGCAATGACGGAACCTGCAACGAAAGTTTCTGATTTAACAATACTGAATAGAAAACGAGGAGCCATCAAAGGCCAAATTACTAGGATTGAAAATTGTGTCAATGCTGAAACTCCGCCCGATTCGAAAGTGTTAGAATTGAAATTGTCTTCATTGAACAACTTGAAGGAAAAGATAAATTTCTTACGAAATGAAAGTTTTTGTCGTCTTCCAAATGACAAAGACGTGGAAGATTTTGAAGGAACCTTAACAGAGCTCGAGGATTATCTAGAAGAAACTGAAGTAAGTATCTTCAATTTGTTAAAGATTGAAAATACTTCAAGTAGTAAAGCTGAAAAAGTTAATAGCGAATCAATCGCGAATGCTAAAATCAAGTTACCAAGCATTTCATTACCGCATTTTTCGGGGAAATATACCGAATGGTTAACATTTAAATCGCAATTTATTACTTTAATTGATAGTAATAAACAGCTGTCGGATTCCCAAAAACTGTTTTATTTGCAGTCGGCATTGATAGGAACGGCGAAACAACTGCAAAATATTGATGATTCATATTCTTCTCTGTTTGAAGCATTAAAAAATAGATATGAAAATAAAAGATTGATTGTTCAAAGTCATATATCTGAAATATTAAGTGCAAACAAATTAAAGTGTGAAAACCCTAAGGAGTTGCGTTATTTAACAGATAATTTGCTTAATTTAAGAGCTTTAAAACAATTAGATTTGAATATGAATGCTTTATCAGAAGCAATTTTAATGAATGTTATGCTGCAACGGCTTGATGAAGAATCAAGAAAGGTATTTGAAATGTCTTTGGATTCTAATGATCTGCCAAATTGGGAAAAATTCATTTTTTATTGAAACGTATTCAAGCGCTAGAGAATGTTCCACGTAGTGTTCCCGTTGCAAAATTTAAACAAATGTGTACCTAAACAAAAAAGTTTCGTGTTGCAAAATAACAATGTTTGTCTTGTAAGTAATGAGAATCATTTAACTTATAAATGTAAGAAATTTCTAGATTTACCTGTCCAAGAAAGATTAAATTTAGTTCGTAAATTGCAACTATGCTTTAATTGTTTAAGTAAACATAGAAGGTCAGAATGTTCTAGGTTAGATTATAAATGCCGAATTTGTTCAAATTCTTACCATTCTATGCTTCACGGAGCTAATTTCGCAAAAGTAGATTTTGATAAAAGTAAGAATCCCAAAACGTTTCTGAATAATTCCCGACATAACGTAAATTCGCGTTCAGAGCAATTTAGTACAGTAAACGCATTGGAATCCGAGGAACAGGTTTCGAATGAAGAAAATAAAATCGGTGCATGCGGGAATAGTAGTCGGGATTCGCAGAATTGTTTTACTCAATGGGGAAGTCAGTCAAATGTTCTGTTGTCGACTGCAGTTATTTATGCGAAAACTGCAGACTACTCCTTTTTGCATTTTCTTACAATTTTAGACACAGGATCTGAAATTTGTGCCTGCACACAGGAAGTTGCAGACTTGTTAAAATTAAAGAGTCAGTCGGTTAACTTTTTAATTACGGGATTGAATGGAGCGGGTTTAAAAGTTAAAAAAGAAATAAATGTGATTATTTCAAATAGAAGTGAGAACTTTCAGAAAATTATTAAAATGCTGGTAATACCCAAAATTACGGATTTGACCCCATCTAAACATCTTGATATTTCAAATACAAATACAAATGTGACGACCAGCAACAGGCTCTGGGCCCAGCTAGGCTGGTCCTAGTCAATTAATTAGTCCCCAATGAAGATCAATGGCCCTCTTAAAGCTATCCACTCCCTTGCTCATTACCGCCTCTTCCGGTAAGCTATTCCAAGTGCCCACGACCCTGCTAAAGTAGTAGTTTTTCCTGATTTCCAAGTTAGCCTGAGATTTAAATAGCTTAAAACAATGACCCCTTGTCCTGCTTTCCCCGCAAAAATTTAATCCATTTACATCTTTCATTTTGATAAATTTAAATAACTGAATCATGTCCCCTCTGACTCTCCTTTGCTCTAGGCTATACATGTTAAGCCTATTAAGTCTGGTATCATAATCTAAATCTGAGAGTCCCCTTACTAATTTAGTTACCCTTCTTTGAACCCTTTCCAATACAAAAATATCTTTCTTCAGATAAGGCGACCAAAACTGAACAGCGTACTCCAAATGAGGTCTTACTGAACTCCTATATAAAGGAAGAAGAACCTTCTTAGATTTGTTTGAAATAGATCTATTGATAAACCCAAGCATTTTGTTGGCTTTGTTACTAGCAGTACTGCACTGTTGACTAAACTTGAAGTCCTGATGTATTAAGATACCCAGATCCATAACATTTTCTGCCTGATTTATGACTGAACCCTGTAAACGATATCTCATACGCTTATTTCCATGACCTAAGTGTAGCACTTGACATTTCCCTACATTAACTGCCATACCCCATTTATCTGCCCACTTAGTAATATGATCTAAATCCTCTTGCAGCTGTTTTACTTGTTCTTCATTTTCGACAATCCCCATAACTTTTACATCGTCAGCAAAACAATTCATGCTTCCAGAAATATTTTCATTGATGTCATTCATAAATATAATAAACAAAAGAGGCCCTAAAACTGATCCCTGAGGAACCCCACTTAAAACATCACTCCAATTAGAATGATTTCCTCTCACAACTACTCTTTGCTTCCTACCAGTAAGCCAATTTCTTACCCAAAGTAAAGTTTTTCCTCCTATTCCAATGTCAGCTAAATTGCTGAGAAGAGCAACATGCGGTACCTTGTCAATAGCTTTTTGAAAATCAATATAAACAACATCCACACATTTTTTGTTATCTAAAGCTGAGGTAACCTTGTCGTAGAAATGCAATAAATTAGTAGTACAGGATTTACCTTTCCTGAAACCATACTGCAAACTAGTGAACAGACTATTAGTCTCTAAGAACATCATGATCTTAATTTTGATCAAAGTTTCGAAAATCTTACAAATCACCGAAGTCAAATTTACAGGTCTATAATTCCCAGCAATACCTTTAGACCCCTTCTTGAAGAGTGGCGTTATGTTAGCCAGCTTCCAGTCCTCTGGCACCGTCCCCGAGTTATAAGAAGCATTGAAAATATTCAAAATAACATCCACTAATTCCTCTGCACATTCTACTAAATTTTTTGGATAAATATTATCTGGTCCCGGAGCTTTAGTTGCTTTAATCTTTTTCAAATGAAATAAAACCTCCTCCCTACCTCCAACCTTAAACTTCCACAACATTTAATGTATGCTAATCCTAACTTTTTCAAACCACAGCGTGCTCGGGTTTTGTTGGGTGGCAATGTATTTTATGAGTTATTGCGAACGGGACAAATTAAAGTGAAAGACAGTTCCGTAATTTTGCAGAATTCAGTATTCGGCTGGATTGCTACGGGAACACTTAACAATAGGGAAAGCAGCAATTTTAAATGTTACGTAGTAGAGGATAAAACTGAAGCAGCTTTAAAACAATTTTGGACTCTTGAATCTTTCGGCATTAAAGATGATTCAAAATGCTCAGATGAAGACTCCGCTTTAGAAGTTTTTAACAAAACGGTACGCTATAACCACGAACGATATGAAGTTTTCCTTGGAAGAAAAATTGGAAGGAATTAAATGACAATTTTGAGGTAGCAGAAAGGCGGTTTCAAGGTTTAGTCAAAAAAAATGAAACGCGATAAGACTTTGTATATTCAATACAGTGAAATTTTGAAAGAATATTTAGCGAACGGAATAATTGAAGAAGTCAAGGATCCTGAAAAGCGTATTGATAGACCTGTTTTTTATCTTCCTCACCATGCAGTATTCAAGCAAAAAAGTGTTTATACTAAATGTAGGATAGTTTTTGATGCTAGTTCAAAACTACGTTGGACAACTGTCACTAAATGACTGTCTTTGGTCTGGTATAAATTTGAACCCGCATATTTTCCAACTGTTGATTTACTTTAGAATTAACAAGATTGCTATGTTATCGGACATAGAGCGTGCGTTTTTGCAATTATCGCTAAATGAATTTGTTAGAGATGTGGTTAGATTTAAACATGATCCTAATAAGAATGACAATGTAGAAGTAGTTTATCGTTTCCTACGTCTGACATTCGGAATAAATGTGAGCCCGTTTTTGTTGTCTGCAACCATTAAAGAACACATCAAAAAGTACGAAGAAGCCTATCCCGTTACTACTGAAGTACTCAATACTTGTTTTTACGTTGATGACCTTGCTACTGGTGCAGACAATATAAATGATGCTTTAAAAATTTCTATCGAAGCAAATAACGTAATGAAAAAAGTTAGTATGAATCTCCGCAAATGGATTTCGAATGATGAAGTGTTGATGAAAATGTGGGAAGAACGAGAATTTAATATATTACCGGGTGATTTCTCAAATAACTGTAACGAACCATGTAAGGTTCTCGGACTGCCGTGGGACAGTAAGGAAGATACTTTCGCTGTAGAAGTAAAGGATTTGCTTGAATTTATCAAGACCGGAAAGAATTCAAAACGATTTGTGCTGCAAGTAGCTGGTAGAATATTCGATCCTCTTGGATTTGTGACACCATACACCATCAGAATTAAGTGCCTGTTTCAAGAATTATGGATTCGAAAAATTTCCTGGGAGGGACGCTGAGCTGCCAGATGACATTTTAAAAATCTGGAATCGCTGGTGCTTTGAACTTCCTACATTGTTAAAACTCCAAATTCCCAGGAACGTCCTTGATTGTGCAGAACTTTCAAGTTGTGACATAGAACTGAATACCTTTTCGGACGCCAGTCCTAAAGTTTACGGTGCCGTCGTGTTTGTACTGATAAGATCTGATGACAAAGTAATTGTGAACTTTCTTACATCTAAAAGCCGTGTGGCTCCGTTAAAAAAGATTACTCTTCCAAGAATGGAGTTGCTAGGAGCCTTACTTGCTGCTAGATTAGCAAATGAAGTTGCAAATGTGTTGAAGCGGAAAATATCCCCTCCTATGTACTTTTGGACAGACTCTCAAATAACACTATACTGGATAAGAGGTTCAGCTTTGAAGTGGAAAACCTTCGTCTGCAACCGTGTGAAAGAAATTCAGGAACTTACAGACCCCGATAAATGGTTCTTTTGCGCAAGTCGTGACAACCCATCTGATGCTTTAACGAGAGGTATTAGTGTCGATCAGCTTTTAGAAAACACAGCTTGGTGGTATGGCCCTACATTTCTGAAATCCGTGAACATTTATTCTACTGATCATCTTTCAGTGGTTCCCGAAGAGAGAGCAATCAATAAAGAACTAAAACCGAACTTAAAACCTGAACCAAATGAACATTTAATGAACTTGATTGCGAGAAATGAAAATTCTGTTTTTGATTGCATACTTAATAAGTCAAATAATTATATGAAACTTATTCGTATTGTAAGTTTTCTTTATAGGTTTATTTATAATTGTAAAAATCCAAGGTCCAAGAAAATAGGTCCTTTGTCTATTGATGAATCTGCTAATGCAGAAAATTGGTTAATACGTGCTCTCCAGGAAGGTGAGTTTTCTGACGAGTTTAAAAGGTTAACAAATGGTAAACAAGTTCACAGCAGAAGTAAACTTTCCTCTTTAAATGTGTTTTTGGATAAAAATAAAGTAATGAGAGTAGGGGGAGACGTCCCATGCAGATTTATCTTATGCAACCAAACATCCTATGGTTTTACCTGCAAAACATCCTTTAACAAGTATAATTTTAAGAAACGTTCACCTTAAACATTTGCACGTAGGTCCCCAAGCTCTTTTACATCAAGTTAGACAAAAATTTTGGGCGCTAAATGGCAGGAATAGCTGTAGGAAAATTGTTCGTAACTGTGTGATCTGTTTCAAAAACAGACCTGTTACTGTTAGTCAAATCATGGCTGAATTGCCTAAAGACCGGGTAAATCCTAGTTATCCCTTTTTTGTCACTGGGATAGATTTTTGTGGTCCTTTCTTTATAAAATTTAAAAATCAAAGGAAGGGTGTATTAAATAAAGTGTATGTTGTTGTTTATATTTGTCTCAGTACTAAAGCAATACACTTGGACTTTGTAACTGCTATGACTGCACAGGCTTTTATAGCAAGTTTGAAACGTTTTTTCGGCAGGCGAGGAAAATGTTCAAAAATCATTACTAATAATGCTAAAACGTTAGTTGGGGCTAATGTCGAAATCAAGAGATTGCAAAAAATGGTTAGAATTCCTGACGAAGTTTTGTCAAATTATTTTCTAACAGAAGGTATTAAGTGGAATTTCATTCCTCCTAGATCGCCCAATTTTGGTGGCATTTGGGAGGCCGGGGTGAAATCGTTCAAATTCCATTTAAAAAGAGTGATTGGCAGTCAAAATTTAACTTTAGAAGAATTTATTACAATTTTGTCAGAAATCGAAGGTGTTTTAAATTCCCGGCCTCTCATAATAATGTCATCAGAAATGGACAATTTTGAAATATTAACACCAGGTCACTTTCTTATTGGCAGACCTATCACTACCCTTAGTGAACCGCAATTGATTGATGTTAAGGAATCGACAAAATGGTGTGTTGGCAGAATTATTGAAACGAACATTGGTCGTGATAATCGAGTTCGAGTAGTAAAATTGTTTGCCAAGTGGAAGCACACTAATAAGAAATGTTAGATGTTTGCATTCTTCCAGTTGAAGAAACTGTTTAATTTATATGTATATAGTTTTGGAACTAGGATGTTTACTAGTTTGTGCTTGAGTAAGTAATGTTTAATTTGTTCATGTTATCAACTGTTATTTAACTTTTTTGTTTTGAATGTTGTATAGAAATAGTAATTTCAGTCGCGGAGGAGTGTTAAATCCCTTGCATACATTAAAGTAGAGGGCGCGTTGGCAGTGTGCGTCAAGTAGGTGCGCACACGTGCCCCTATGTCATAAAAACTGATTTTGATTATTTTTGCCAGTTGTTAGTTTTTGTTGGTTGTTGTCAGTTGTATTTTCTGTTAATGGTTAGGGCGGTGTTTTCAGTTTCTTTAGTTCATTGTATGATTTTATATTTACACGTTTTTAATAAATGTATTGATTTGTACGAAATGAGTTTATTGCCTATTGAAATACAGTCCACATAACCAACACAAGAGCATAGTACAGATAACTCGCAATTTTCAACTTAAAATTTTAACATTTTTTGTTATTAAAAAAATTAGAAAAGAATGATTTTTTGAAGAAAATTATAGACTTTAGGTCTCGTGCGGGGCACCTAAATATTTTTTGATACGGATAAAAGTTTCTATGTAAGATATGGGTCGGTAGGGGCAACTTTTTTCCAACTTGACAAATTGAATTTCGAAAAAAGTTTTTTAATACACCCTGAGGGACACTAGCCTGGACTATAAGCGCATCGAGATTCACAGGTGCAGTTTCCCCCCGCAGAAGGAGTTCCAATCATTATTCGAATGAAACAGTCATTGTAAATACTGTTGAGCCACTGGATTAATTTCGGGAAACACACATAAAATGGAATATTTGCTACCATTTAAGAAGATACAATTAATTGAAAAAGAAAATACGGATAAGCATCAGTAGTGCTCTCAGGCTTGGGTTTTCCCCCGGGATCTTTGGGCTGATTATTACTTTTTGCAGAAATGATTAACTTTCTGGGTTTTTCAGCTAGTTACTCATTTTAAGGTAAAATTTGGTTTTATTCACTGTAATTAAATACTTTATTTATTGTCTTAAAAGAAAAGATTTAACTGTTCATCTTTAGTGCAAATATCATGCGGTGGGCGAAATGTATGTTTTTTATGTGTTGGAAATTGGCCTACTGAAAAATTCTTATGTTGCATATCACATTCTTACATTTTTGCCCAGAGCCCTTCATTTCATTTTAAAATTTAAACGCAAAAAGGACACTATTCGGAGAGTGGTCGGATACATGTAGGAGCAAATTTTACACAAAATGCAGCGAAAAACATAGCTTTGTACGAATAGCTTTTACTATACCTGTGTTTTTTTCGCTCAATTTTTAATTTTATTGGCTGCTCCAGAACTAACCTTAATATGAAGGTAACTATTGCGTGTTGCAACCAACAAATCATATACTTATTTTGTTTCATACTTTTTAGTGAGAACCAAGCTTATAGAGATAGTCTTTAGATTTAAAAAACCATATATGCATTTTAGCGAGGTTTTTTGGATTCATGCTTTCGTGCCATTTATTTGAATTTACCAAACACCCTTAGAATTTTCTTCCCGAGGTACGGGTCCCGACTTGTTCAAGAGATACATTCCTTTACTATTTTATAACTGAAATCGAGGTAAAAAATAATTCGTTGTTTGAACTTTCAAATCGTTATTTGAAAATTCAAATAACGAATTATTTTTGGTAAAAAGTGATTTCTGTAAATGTTAGACGACAAAACCGTTTGCTGACAGTTGCTATTAGTTAAAGAAAGTGAAAACAAGCGAACTAGAGGGTCGTCGGAAGTAGCTATTACATAAAGTGAAAGTTCGATAAATAAAAAAGCCAGCTAGTTGCCAATAGCAATCATTTTCTTTTTGTAGGTCTTTATGCATAAATCAAACCAATTAGTTGTCAGTTTTTTTTTAATGTAAGGAATTTAAGTGAAAACTGGAGGGAAAAAAAAAGAAGCCTTGAGTTGGAATTGGTATATTTTCCAACGACTCCGACTCATTTACCCCAAAATCAGTCGGACTCCCGACTCCAGATTTGCATAAAACTACCAGATTCGCAACTAAATGTGTTGAAATGATCTAAAATGGTAAGTATGATAAAGTTTATTTCTTAAAATATATATATGATACCTTTTAAAAGAATCATCTACGATCTTTACTATCTTTAGTTTTTTTTTCCTATTTGGTTTTTGCTTTCTATATATTCCCCGTATTTTACGTATTTTTAAAACCCCGTCTCTTGGGAAACTTGAAATCAAGATTTCATTGTATAACGAATTAAATGTATTGGAAACATTTGTAATGCATTATGTTTTGCATCTTGTTTGGGAAAAAAATAGTAACTCAAATTTGCCATGTTGTAAATTGAAATCTCTACCCCTCTCTGTGTGTGTCAATGTATCCAATCAAAACATCAAAATATGAGGGGGAGAGAAAGTTCAAATAACGAACAAGTGAACATTTTAGCGGAGAGTGAGAATTTCGGAATAAATCGTAAAATGGTAACTGAAATAAATAGAGATAAAGCTGTTCTAAGTGCTACCCCATAAAGCAAATCTATTTATCACTCAGAAACGAAATGCATTTCGTTGTACATGTGGAGAAGAGTCCCTAATGTACACTTTCTAGAAAGGAAGGCGAATATCAATCAAGCAATCGAAACGTTTTTTTTCTGTTCTTTTTTTCTTTCTTTTTTTTTTTTTTTTTTTGTAAAGGGAGGTGGGGCAAATTGAAATAGTGAAGATAATTTACCTTTTTCAAAAAGGATTGAACAAATAGACAAATAAATGAATAAATAATGGAACAAATTAATTAATGTAAGAGACAATGAGTGAATAACATTGTGAATGAATAAGAAAATAAGCGGATGAATGAATATAAATAAATTTATTATTAAAAGAGAGAATGTAAATAAAATAATAAATGAATCGTAAGTGATTTAATGAATGAATAAGTTCAGTGTATGGACTATTTCACTTTGCCCCACTTGCAGTCAGTCAAATTGTATCAAACAAACCAAACTATGCTTACCATTAATAAACTAGCGGTACCTGCACAGCTTTGTCCGTAGTAGAGAATAAAAAGGTCAATTGGTTCGCATGTAGATTTACAAATAATGTATAATGAATTTCTCGCCAATATGTTATGTTAATTTGCTCGTCCATGTTATAGTTATTTGCTCGTCCATGTATGGTAGTTCGTCCGGTATTGCTTCAGAGGAATTAATTCCACCAGTAGTGGCTTAAAATTGGAATAGAAAAAGAACAAAATCAAATTCTCGAAAAATCGTTTCGAGGTGCACACCCTCATGCTAAAAACTTATTTTGTACGGATTTCATGAAAATCGGCCGAACGGTATAGACGCTATGCGCGTCAGAGATCAAGACAGAAAAAAAGTCTTTTTTTCTTGTAAAACAGTATTGCTTTTCTTAGAATTTTAGGTTCAAAACTAAATTTCTAATTCTTAGCACCAAGTAAAATTTTGCAATCTTTATTCCATTCATTTCAAAGATATAACCTTTTGTGACATGTATGACTAATTTATCCCACCTCTGATCTGCTGATGTTGGTACCCCCCCCCCCCCCCCAACCCATTAATGACAAAATGATGATTAAAATCTCGTTTTTCGCTCCATAACCACATTAGATTATACACCCACTCCCACGCCATTTGAAGAAAATAATGAGGTTTTTCTTGCAAATGAATTTTAGAAAGTCTATGTGACAGAGGCGAGGGCGTAAGTCTAGAGATTCGTCATCATAACTGTAAAGCTCAGTTGCAACAGCAAAAAGGGAAGCGTTTTAAGAAATAACGGGGAGGAATTTAATTAAAAAAAAATCGAAGATAAGCCGTTTATGAGTTACTTTAGTGATTGCTGGGGCCTTGGTATTTTTGTGCGAATGGTAGCCAAAAGTTGCAAACTGCTTGCGGAAAAACCGCTTACTCGCGTTTGAGAGAACGCATGCGCCTCCGGAGGATATTCCGTCGTAGCGGCTTCTACTGCAGCGATGATCGCGACATCTGTAGTTAATATCTCAGCAGAAAGGGATTCGGATCAAAGCACCAGAGATGCCCGGTCGCGGCTCTCCTCTTGAAATTCAAATCAAACTGCTCCGTGTTTTAGATAAACATTTATGTGCCCCTGAAATGTGCGGGAAGACACTAATTAGCAGCATTGTCTACCCCCCCCCCCCACGAACATTAGTCTATCAAAAAAGAGAAAAACAGTATCTTCAATTAGAGGGTGAACTGCCTCCCCCCCCCCCCCCCGCGACTTTTAAAAATTAATGTTTTACGCACAGTGGCGGCGATTCGGGGGGAACCACCGCCCATTTTTTGTGGTTCATTTATATATTTTAATTTCCAATTTAGGAACCAAAACTAGACATTATATTTAAAAACAGAAATGTCAACATTTTCAAGACATAATTATTTGTTTTACTTAGTATATCTGATTAATTACGAAACATTATTTGGCACAAGCAATAACTTTTATTTTATGTATTCATTGTTTAGATATTAGTAAATCAATTGTTTTACTTAAACAAGCCATACTTGATTAATGAAATTATTACCAAGTATGTTTGTGACATCTCAAAATATTTCGGGGTAAATAACGTAAGTCTAATTCATGTCTTAGTGTTTCTTCGGGGAAAGTTATTGCGCACAAAATTCATTAAATTAAAATTCTTAATAAAAACGTTTAGTTGCTAGATTTACATCAATTAGCACTCATCTGCTCTCAAAACCAGCCCTAGCAAAATTTTACTTTTCTCTCTCACTTTTTTCTTTTCATTTTTTTGCTGCCACTTCAAGTCTTATGACTTTTAGTTGCAATCACCGCCTCTGTTTACGCATGCAAGTGGGCGTGGTTTTTGTTGCTTCAAAAGTGCATCAAACGTGCAGGAGATATTATCTTCTGCACGTTTAAATCCATTGGGAAACCTGAAATCCTATTTTTAACGCACTTTTACTATACTTGGCCTGATTGTCACGGAGAAATCTGAGACCTGGTTTTGCTTGTATCTCTACAACTAGATCACTTAGAGACTTCAGGATTTCACTAAATGATTTGCATTTGCTTAATCTTAAGATACAACTTAGGGCTGAAAAAATTTCATTTAGGATGGAAAACAGCAAATTTCATGTAAATTCTCTATTAAATGTTTAAATATACAACCCATTGTTACAAATTTTGTTGCTTTGCAACAGTAATGTTAAAAGCAATCATAATGAAAATTTTGAATCACGGCTTCTCTGAAGCAAGCATGAAATTAGCAAGCATAAATCCCAGAGAGGAACAAGGATTTAATTTTAGTGCTAACTGCTTTAAGTTTTAGACACGTACATAGGTTTTTTCCCTTTTAATACTGAGCGTTTATATGAAAAAAAATAAGACGAAGTTTCTTGAGGGTAAAATTATTCTATTTCTGAAACAGATTTACACTAAAAAGAATAAAATAACAGAATTTTTTAAAAAAATACCAAGCACTTTTCATAATGCACTCAAAAGGACAAAATAACTTTTCTGAGTCAGAAAGGACAACTTAAGAATTCCTGTAGTTTTCGGCAATTCCAAGAAAATGACATCACACACGAAGAAAAGTGCGGTTCAAGTCATTTCAAACCAAACTTTCCCAATAAGAAAAATATGCATGTTTGAACACTCAAAGTTATGATTGAAAGCTAGATAATGGTAAGAAATTCTCTTCGTGACTTGAGTCGCACTTTTCTTCGTTTGTGGTGTCATTTTCTTGGAATTTTCAAAAACTACAGGAATTCTTAAATTGTCCTTTCTGACCCAGAAAAGTTATTTTGCCCTTTTGAGTGCATTATGAAAAGTGCTTGTTATTTTTTAAAAAAAATCTGTTATTCAATTATAAACCTTGAAATGGCCACTACTGAAGCACTGGCCACTACTGGTGTGTTTTACCTTATCTTTGTGCTGAGAAGTAAGGAAATTTCCTGTTTTCACACTTAAATGTTCAATACAAAATAATTTAAGTAAAAACAAAATAAAGGGGGATATAAGTCAATCTAATTCTTGTTAAAATATTAAATTTAAAAAAATGTTGATGTTTAAATGGAATTCAGGACTTAGGATTAATAATTCATTCCGGTTTCTTACTGTAAAACTAAAACATTTATAGTTAAAAGCTTCAGAGACATTTGTATTAAAACATTCAACATTTTTGAAATTTTTAACAAAAATACATATCTCTCTCTAAATTTCATGATTTCTTTACAGCAGTTTTCTTTTACTTATTCTTGTTACTATCACGCACGATTGTGTGTTGTGGTATGAAAATAATGATAGTGTGATGATGGTAAATGAAAGCAACACAAAATTTCTATTTTGCTTCTGATTTTAATTGCACTTTTAATATAATATACAAATATAAATCTTTAAAAAAGCCAGCATAATTATGTTAGCCAGCTAACTTTATACTGCATAAATCATTATGCATGGAGCATTATCTACAATTCGCTCACTATATTGTCAAACTTTTTACATACAAAAAGTAAATATATTAATATCCAGCATCTAAAATACAATTACTAACAGCATAAACTGTTATTACAATACTTCATTAGCTGCAGGACTGAATTTCTTTTAATATCAATCACAAGTACAGTATGGGACTCAAATCCGGAATACTCGGGACAGCAACCTTTCCAGATTTCGAAATTTTCTGGATTTTCGATTACGACTCAAAAAATAGTAAAAACGTCCCTGTTTTGCAGTATTTTTTACTAAAGGTTTTGCTCATGATTGCACTACATTTCATTTATTTTTGGTCAATCCGTGGTAACACAAAAGTCGGAGATAATTTGCAGCGGCGGGTAGTCCACGGATGTTGCTTTTCATTATTACCCAATGTGCCAATCATATTTTTACTGAAAATAATTATGTACTTTTGTTTAATAGGCTTTGTACTGCATACTCATGAGAAGAAAAAAATAGTTATCGTTAACTGAAAGTGGATGATGAAAGATTGCTGCTCAATTACAGCAAAATGCCTATTTATGGCATTTTACAAGTGGCATAAAAAAAAAGTTAAAAAAAAGCTGAACCGAAAGAATTGTGTTTTTAACTAGTAATTGCCAAACGCAAACAATTTTAAACTTGGGAAACAAAAATTTTTCTTTTTAAATATTTGAGGAAAAAGTTCCGGATTTTGGGTCTTACGGATTTTGGAATTGGGGTTACTGTTGTACCTTTTATATCAACCTTTCAATTGAATGCTAAACTATCTTTGAAATGATGTAGTAAGGATCTGAGACCAGTTGTCTGATTTGGCTTTTTGTTCTTCCCGGGAATAGTCAAAAGTGATATTGTTGCATAAATGTCTAAAATAGAGAGTTGCTATAAATCAAGTTTGCTTTTATAGGGTTTCTTGTTTTATAACACTATAAACATGGTTGCAGATATGACGTCCTTATTGCATAAGAGCTGACATTTATATATTTTTAAAATCTAGCAAAATTAGTTTAAAGGTAGAACATTAGCTTGAAATGTGTAACTAAATGAATATGAAAATATATAAGGCACTATGCGGCTCAGTTCAACTGCATGAAGTTTTTTTTTTTTGAAATTTTTATTTTAAATGTTTAAAAAAAAAAAAAAAAAAAACGGATGGATGGACTAGAGCAACTATTGGCAAAATCTGTTAATAACCATCATGAGCGATTTATTGATAAACAAAGTAGTAAGAATGTAGTTGGCAAAGTAGATGAGTTGGCTAATATGAAACAAAAATGAAATTTGATAGCATGTACTGTCTAAAAGTAAAAAGAAGATTGTAAGGCAAAACATTAAGCACATTTATAAGTTTATAAACTTGTTGTTCTACATATTGCCATTGCAGCTATTGTTTTAATTGTTAAAACAAAGCTACTTCTCCTGTGTAAAATTTATCTGATGATATTTTTGAACGATATGCTTAGAAAGCTTTTATACTCCTCTCCGTTCAATTGAGATAAACTTCTAAAAGTTCAAATATTGGAGAAAAATATTAGGGTCAAAATTGTGACTCGGATACATTTATATCTTTTAGCCTTATTTTAATGGAATGAAGGCAATCTCTATCAAAATCAATGAATTTAGTTGATGTGGAAATGCAAATGAGAAAGTTTTTGGTTCATATATTAAGAAATTTAATTAAATGTTCCAATTTTTATTAGTAGTAAGGAGAAATTAAAGCACAAAGATTGAAATCTCTCGAAAATTGTAGATAGAATTAAGAACAAAAATGTCTTTTTAAAAACCAATAAAATTACTTTTTGTTTGTTGACATTTAGAGTCATGTTAGGTAATAGTAAGTTTCTGGCAATTTTTCTCTTATGGCGCTAAGAACAAAACCTGAATTGTTCAGTGATAATGCTGTAATCAAATGTAAACTGAATATTTCAGTTAGGTATAGTTTATACGTTTGCTTGTAAGCTATGCATAATTTCAAGGAATAGTCAGAATCAGACCAATTAAAATTTGAAGAAATATGCAAATAAAGTTGTGTTAGGTAACAGGCAATCCTCATCTATATAATAGTTGATGTTCAAGTAACGCTCCTGACGTCATCAACAATGAAACTCGCGCCACGGCATGATAATTTAATAATACTTTTTGGTAATGTTCGTCATACAGGGAAGTGCTTTATTTTGACAAAGCTGAACTGGATCCGGTCACATAACTGTTTTACTGGTAAGACTGTGTCATTTCAGTGGAATGAGAAAAACAAAAAAGTGGTCAACAATGACGCTATCGATTGGAGTTTAGGGTTAATCCAATGCAGTTGGGAATAAAATTTTAACTATTAAAACATCGCCGAACAGACAATTGCTTTGTTTAAATGTAGAAGCAATTTTCACCCGTCATATCTTGACGGACGATTTTCTAGTACTTTAAAGATTAATCAATTCCACTCATATAACACAGTATTTAGGTCGACATAATATGCTCTACTTTAATATGAACACTATAAAACAATAGCTAAAGCCATAAAATTAAGAGATAAGGAGTTAAAAGTTAAACTTTTTTTAAGAATTGGAAATTAAAATTGTAACTGTTTCTGCGATTATACTAACATTTCAAACAGAATCATTGTACCATCAGTCCTGCAGCTAAATAAAATATGAAAAATATCTCGTCCACCAGGGAACTACTTATTTTAAAATAATATAACAAAAATTCTAAATTGAGCTCATTCAACACAAATCAGATTGCATTTTAACAATGCATACTCTTCATAACAGTGGAAATACATTTTGCCTTTTAGAACAAGCACTTTTAATGAAAAAATGGAGCTTTTTAATAGAGAAAAATATTTTTCAAAATTAATACCTGCTAGTGAAATATTTATATACAATTAATTTACATGACAAATTATTACCACTTGAACTGTTAGTCTTGAATTTTAGAGAAAAGAAAGGGAAGAATTCGTCAGGATTTGGGTTTGAATGAAGAACTTCTGGATAGCTTCCAATAGGGAAGTTTTCGATTTTTCAATTTTATTTTTATATGATAGAGTAACATGTATGAACATCATACGTGAAAAATTTTTTGCGATACAATAAGTAGTTTTTTTTAAATTAATTTTTAAAGTTCAAGCGCTTGTGACGTCAAATAGCATAGGAATTGACGTCATGCCCTCTTCCGATACGGGAGAAGCCGAAGGACGTGCTTCTAAGACGAAACGTAAAAGGCTTATCTCCTCGCGTTTCTGAACATTAAACCTCTCATCCTCTCGGAAATATTCGAATATCATCATTGATGTTACTTGAGGAAGATTTAGATTGTGCTTTAACGAATCCCGTCTGCATAGTGTGTTCAAAAGGATTATTGAATTTCTAAAAAATAAAAATATCAGATTGCTCAAAATGTCTCTAGCGAAAACAAGGGATCTTCGCCGGAAGGCTGCCCATTAGTGCCCTGTGACGTAAGCTCGTGACGTTTCAGAAGAGCGCACTTTTGCGCGTGGATTTTTAAAAATTCATTAAAAATCAATCATGGTGTTTTAAAATTCGGCGATGGTGAATTTTTTAGTTTTGAGGGTTAATTAACAATATCCAATAATCAAAATATGAACATTTAATAGGTTGCAACTTCCCTATTCGTCTATCAATTGAGCTACCTAGGTGACAACTAACGAAAGCAATTTTCCTACTTCCAATATGCAATTATTGTATACTTTAAAACTATTATTAGACTTTAAAAAAAAATGAAAGTGCAGCATACTCTCAAAACTGTTTCAAATTTCAATTGCAACTAGAAGTTGCTACACTGAGAATGAAAGAGCTGAAGTAGCATTAAGTGTTTCCCTTATTAAGTTCCTTTTAAGAACTTTGTTGTCAACCAACAGCATTCTTATTTCAAAAATTAATTTGCTTCAAAACTAATTGATAGAATTTTAATTTTGCTATATGATATCATATACATACTCATTTAACAGATTTAAAGATATATTTAATGCAAATGAGTTTAATCCAACAATTTAAAATTACATTTCTACGATGGTTTTCTTCAGGATTTTTGGGGAAAAAGTGTGAGATTTAATATAAATTAAAAGCAAAATATAGATACGTATTATATTTTGACTACAGTTTAATCATGGTAGAAAATACAACATTAATTAATTTTTTAAATGAAATCATTGCATTTTGAGCTATAGTAAAACATAACTATAAATTGAAAATAAATATATCTATCATCTTGTTCCAGTAGTCATTATTTATAAGTACATGATGTTTTCTGAAATATGTAGGAGAAGTGTATTAAAGTTCTGTGTGAATGACTTCCTTTATTCTATGATAAAATGTTTTTGCCTCATAAGAAATCGAAATATTTTTTTATAATGTTGCTAAGCTCCATTTACCCATTAAAATTACTAATTCATTTCATGCAAAACACACTGAATGCAACTAGAAATTTTGAGCAAAATTCAGTACTATGAAAAATTAAGATAATAACTATATTGGACATTTATAAAAGTTCAAAGTATTAACAACCCTAAAAAGTACAACAAAAGTACTATAAATTAGAAATAGGAAAATATTTAAACATTCATAGAATATTATTTTGGCATCCAATTATCGAACTGTTACACAAAAATGCTAAAAATACATCAAATAAAGACTTTTTTTTTTGTAATACTTCAATTTCTTTAGAATTGATAAAAGAAAAAAAAGTTGTGGAAAAAAGTGAATATCACATTTAAGAACTAAAGTTTCGGTGGTAGCAAAATAAATTAATGCCATTAAATTGTGTACAAATAAAAAGAAAAACTTTAATCCTTTTCAGTTAAAAAGAAATATAAATGAAACAAACACAATCCTTAAAAATTTACTGTTCTTCCACTAACAACCTTTGAAAATGGGAGGGGGGAGAGAAAGAATAGCTGAAGATTTATAATGAATAAATAATCACAAACCGCTGATAAAAATCATCAAGACAAAAGTTAAAATTTATACGAATTATGAGAAACTTGTTCTCATACAAATTATCACATGTGTTTAAAAATGGACAAAAAGTCATGGTTCAGAAAATTGTCAAATTTTATAAAGATATAAAGAGTCAAATGGAACACAAATATGAGAAAATACATTAAAAAAAATAAGAGAAAATCTCCATTGAAATATATGAGTAGTTTTAAAATTAATTGTCCACATTATATATACAAAAATATACATTTATAATTGTAGTTTAAAAAACTATTAACAAAAAACTTTTTAATAAAATTCAAAAACTTTAAAAATGCCTTTTAAGTGTAAATGATTCTTTACACTTATTACATTCACTAATAAATATAGTCATGACGTTTTTCAATTAGAAGGTTCAAATTACATGATTTTGGAAAAAGATAAACTGATCAAAATAAAACACAATTTGAAAATCAATTCATTATATTTTAAAAGTAAAGTAATAAAGGTTATAAACTACTTAGCAAGTTATTAAAGAATATAGCATTCTTTAAAAACAATTAATTACAGAGCAGTGATCTTCAAACTGCTCATAGAATCCTTACAGAAACATCTCCTCCAGGGTTAAAATAAAAACTCAGAAAACATTATGCATATTTAAAACTCGCACACCAATAAACCAGTGTTTATTAACCGAATAATAAGAATAATAAATATAAATCCTGACTGCAGATAACATAAACCAAGTTAGATATTGATAGTTCATGTAAAACTTTTGATGAAAATTCATGAAAATTTGTTTAACCCTAAGTAGTTGTGTATTGATCGATTCTCTGCCTGTTGTCATATATATTTTGCTCTATTCCACCACCTCTTATATTGAAAATGGTGCCTATCTGTGTAGCTCTCTTGAGAAACTCTCCAACTTTCACAGAATTTTGAAAATGTCAGTATTCCAAGGTTGCATAGCTTTCGAAAATGTATATCGGTCATTTAGACCAATAGCGCTACAGTCTAAGTCAGCTCCCAAACAGTAAATTTCTTTCAGAGTACCCTGTAAGTATTGTTCCCATTACATACTTTTGTGTAGTAAATGGCATCTATTCGAGTAGCTGAGGCAAACGCTAAAAAAAAATCATTCAAGATTATTTTTCATCGCATGGATCTCTGGGGGGGGGGGGGATGAAACATGAACACTAACGTAATGTACCGTAATTTCGGGTAGATAAGCTGCCCTATCAAATATGCCGCACGTGCAATAATTTACTAACCAAAATCAAAAGTTCATCGGATAAGGCGCCCCATCGTATGTGCCACAGAAGAGCGTATCAAAACATAGCGCCCCACCCCCTCTATATATCTCTCTCTCTATATATATATACATACGTGTGGATGAGATTATTTATTATAGTTAGAAAGAAACTGTAACAAGCGACTGCACTTGTTGATGGATAGAAATGGAGTAAACTTTGTTGCAAAGAAAAAGATCGGAAAATGTTACGGTTATGCAGAAAACTAGTGTTGCCAGATGACATCTGCATTTAGTTGGATGAGAAGTTGTCAAATTATTGTGTTATACTTAGCAGTTCATTGAAAAATTGTTTAACTTTTATCAACTGATTCTTTTTTAAATTTATCATTATCGAGACATTTTAAAACATTACTCACACTAAAAAGGAATGGTTTTTGTCAACTCTGACAAGCTAGCGATTCCTCCATTTTTCAGCCTTGTGAAACCTATAGTACCATCACAAATCTGGCCACATTGGAAAGAACAACAGTAGCGAATAGTGGTAAAATCTGCGCAAACTAACACAGGTTTAAGGGAGTGAGAAAATTAAATTTAATGAGAAACCTATTTCATGGAGCAATTTGAGAGCTCTACTGGCATTTTTTAATGAATTTTAACATTGCCGCTTGATTGGGCAAACATGAGAAATACTAAGAAAGCAGGGTGGGGGGGGGGGAGGAAATTTCTTCAGATACGCTGAAGATGCTAACTTTCAACTTTAAAACATGTATAAGCCACGGCTTATCAACCCGAAATTATGATAAAGAAGCACGACTACTCCAGGGTTAAACCTTTAAAGAAAAAATACAGGATTTCTCTAGCAAAAAAAAAAGATCAATGCTGGTCAAAGAATCTCAGAGACAACATCCCAATTTCACTTGGTTTTCAAAAAATAATTTGAAAACTTTCTTGACTTCTTGCTTTACAAAGGAAAATTAATTCCATTGAATGATAACTGGGGAGGGGGGGGGCACTATTATGCATTAAAAAGATTAAAATCAACAAATAATTGAATTAAATGAATACAATTCAAAAATTATTCATTGAAAAATTGCTTTACTAATGGGAGTTGCATTACATAATTTCAAAGAATGAAAATTGAAATTTTAGGTTACTTGTAATGGTTACATGATAAGAAAAAAAATTAACTTGGTTCTACCAACATATCAATATCATAAAAATAAATATAATAAACACACATTAAATGATGGATGTTAACATGATGAAATTGAAACTCACAAATTTCAATCTGCAAAGCAATGCATAAATCTGGGAAAACATGGTATTTTCCTGTTTTTCACTAAACAAAAACAACAGTTGTTTTCATATTTTAAGAGTTCAATAAAATAAGTCATTTTATTTCTTTTCAACAATAGTTAATGAGTGTTTCATATGAAACAAAATGAATTTCTATAGAAGATACAAAAATATTACTAATTTTCAGCATTAGTATTGCACAATATAAAAAAGCAAGACCATTGCTTTTTTTTTTTTTGAAAACTAGTTTTAGTTTGTATTAATAAGGTTCCTAATACTCAAATACAATGCATAATTGATATTGGTATATCATAATCTTTTTTTTAAAAAAAAAGTAATTTTTATGAAATGTATGTAAAATTCCCTGACTTTTTGAGTAGCTCAAAAATTTTGGTTTTGTTTTTCACAAATTATTTGCAAGTTGAACTGTAAGAGAAATATTCAAATCTTTAATTTTCAAGGTTCTTATTCTCTCCATCAGGATCAGAACGTAGCCAGGTCAAGCACCCGATTTTACAGGAGGGTCGAGACAAAATAGACTCGTAAATCTGTTAACTGTTTCACCTTTATGATCAATATCGAACAAAATTTCATTTTTAAATATCTTTAGTCTTTTAATTGGATCGTAGAGCTTCAACAAATATAGTAAAAATAAGTTAAGTGTCAAATTTAATGATTTACAATGCATTTTTATTATTGAAATCTTTGGGGTCTGAATGGGGTCGTTTCCAAAATTTTAAAAGTATTTTCTTCTGAAAGAGCATGTTTAAAAACATAGAATCTGACCATTTTTTAAATAATTTCTTTTAAGTTTAATATTAAAAAAAAATTACTTAAATCCTGCTAATGTTTAACGCTTCTGTCAATGACATCACAAATGATGAAATGACATTCAGTGTTGCCATTCACGGTCCAAAATATTTAATTCGCATCTTTACTCACGTGTATTGGCAACGATATGGTTGATAGCAAGCGTAGAGCACAATTGTAATTCGCTTCTTGATTATCAAAACGTGGAAACGCAGTAGAAAAATGTGCCATAGTGCATCATTTGTGACGTCATCAAGACCACGCCTTGTTTGAAGAATTGGAGATTTTAAAAAATTAATTAAAAAACAACTGTTGGGAAAATGAAAGTATTTTCTGGGTCCATGTTTTTTTTTTTTTCTTATTCTATCAATTTCAGTAAAAAAAAGTACTACTTTTGACTGAAGGAAACAACCCCATTCTTACAAGGTAAAAATATCTTGATTTTGTTCTTACAAATCTTTCTAGTTGGCACCACTAATTGGTGTAGGCAAAAATGCTCTTTGACTCCCAAACAAAATCAGAAGATACTATTAGTAGAAAGTTCTTTCTCTCTCATACAACATATAAGTGAAAAACATGTTTTTCACATTGAAAATAGAAAGAGGACAAATGCAGGATTATCTCAGTATAGGCAAAAATATTTCCAGTAGGGCTACAGTCCTGCTCTCCATGAGAAAATTTTTTGCAGAGACTGTGGGTAATGTGTGAGTTTGTTGGCACTTAAAACATGCCTGTAACATAAGATTTATGATACAGGTTCAAAAAATATTTTTACAAAATTTTGCCTGAAAATTTCTGGCCAAGATATTTTATAGCAAATGATTGTTTAAAACAAACAGTTTCATGCAATTTACTGACTTCTCCTTAATAATTATGCTATTATATCATTACTTCCAGTTTCTTCTTATTTCATATTACATTATTATTATTTAAAAATTAAAAACTTTTTACACTTTCAAAATTTTGTTTATCACATGTTTAATACTGATTCATCAAATTAGAATAAAACTTGCAAAAGCAGTCTTGCTATAGTCATTCCATACAAAATCAACTAAGAGAGTGAAGAGGGGATGTGCAGGAACCAATTCTTAAGTAAATTTTGTTGATGTGCAGGAACCAATTCTTAAGCAATTTTGTTGCACATCTCTAAATTTAAGATCATTTTGTTTCTAAGAACAACTTTGATTTTACACCCAAACACACATTTTTAAGGAATCAAATGCCTATGTACTTACATGCCAAATTTCATAATGGGATGTGAATTAGTTCATTGGAATGGTTTAAAACGGTTTTTAAAGTTTTTTTGTAGCTGTTTAAAGGTGTCAAAGTGTACTAGAAAAAATGTTGTAAAATTTGTGCAATATTTTTGCTTTTTCAAAAATTATTAATTCTAAAATCATGAGCCAAAAAATCCAAAAAGTTTTGTATTTCTTACTAACAGGCTAGATATTATCCTTGAACTAAAAAGTATTGGTTTCTGAGACCATTAGCTGATTTTATACATGGAATAACCCATTTATCAAACAATATTACTCTAACATTAAAAAACTAATTTAAAATTCAATTTTAAACTAAGCTTAAAAAATTTAACTACTTCTAGCTGCATAAAACTTTGATAAATTTAGGAAAAAAAAAGTACTATTGTATTTTTCAAAAACTTAACCCTTTGTCATCTTAATTGGATCAGGTCTCATATTTGAAATTTGCTGTTGCAGTCTTATGTTGGGAAGAGTCTGACAAGTATTTTTAATAATATATAAATTTTTCAGACTTAAAATGGCATCTCCAAATGCAACCCTAGAATATTTGCATGACTTATAACACTCTTCAGTTATGTATCATAATCTCTTTGGATTTCCTTACTAGAAAAATCTATATTAAAAAACGGATCTCAAAGAGTTAAGTTTTGAAACATTTATTTTACCCTTTTTCTTTTCCTAATGAAATTCCCCCCCCCCTTTGAGAAAGAGTTTTTAATAATAGTAAAAATGACTTCACCATGGTGTCAATGCTTACACAATATAAAAACTTAAAATACGAATATTTAATGCCAGCCTTTGTAACTGCGCTAATATGATTTTTTCTTATACATTAAAATCATGATTGAAGAAAATTATGATAATTATTAATGCACTCAAACCTTATTAAAACGAATTCAAATGGAGCTTTAAAATAAATTAATTTGTCAAAATGAAACCGCAGTTCATCTTATCGAAAAAATAAAAAATAGGAACGGGATCATAAATGTAGTTCATCTTAGCAGTAATTTGTTTTAAACGTGTCTAAATTAACCAGGTTTGACTGTATGTTGAAAAAATGAATGATCTCATAACAGTTGTCTCCTTTATAAATCATAAGCAAGGTTAACTCAACATTTTATAAAAATGTTTTAAAGAGCAAATACAAAATGTTAAATGCAAAGATTTTAAAAATTTATCAGCTGGTTACTTGGAAAAAAAATCAAACCAGATATTAAATATTAGGACTTAGAATGGTCTCCATAACTTATAATACTTGTAGATAGTTAAATACAAATCACCAAAGGAAAAAAGTAAAAAGTTAATTGCAGCAAAATAGGTTGTAGCATCTTGGACAATATAAAAAGCAATTTATGGAAAAAAAGTTCTGTTTCAGAAAAATTAATTGAAAATGCATATACAGATAACAAAAAACTGACAATTTTCAGCATTGAGAATTAATAAGCTCGAGTAAAAGACTGCATGTTTAAAATTAAATACACGTATTACATACACAAAATATTAAAAGTGCATTCATATAAAAATATTCAATATTGCTAATAGTTTCGTACATAATAAAAGTTGTTTAAAAGCATTATTTTAAATTTCAATGCAAAAGCATTTGTACAAACTAGTATCTATATGTTGTCGTGGAGTAAAGTACATGTAAAACTAGTAAAGTAGAAACATAAATGCGTATATGATTTTCGATTGTAAAATGAAGTGGAGATAATACGTCATATTTTCATAGCACTGCAGTTACAGTGTCATGTCTTCAACCGCATTTATACAAACGAAAAATGCAAACAAGAATAAATATGGGCTTATGATTGAATCTTTGAACTCTCTTAAGACTTATGAAGCAAAAGGCACACGTTGGCACAAAACTTTGAGAATACTTAAAATAAATCATGGGATTTCTTCAATTCTGACTGTTTCCATGAGGGCATGTTATAAAATTCATCCTTTTTCATTTTGAAGATCTCCTGCAATATTCAGAAGGAATAGCATCAAAAACTGTTTTGAAAAAACTCTAGGGTATCATTTACAATTGTTACTGACATGAACTACTGTAAAAGCACTAATTTCCATGAGGTTTAAATTTTCTGAGCCCATGGTAATTGCAAAAACAAATTCTTGCTTTTTTTTTCAACTTTTGGTAAGGGTATACAAATTTGTAAAATTTTCAGCCAACAAAATAAGCAATATGTACATTTTTGGGAAAATTACAGCTTGCGAAAATTAATGCTTTTACAGAAAATCATATGAGGAAAAGATAAGTAAAACATATTGGAAGTTAAGTTTTTCTTTTTCAAGTGGAGCTGTTGATTAGCTCTGCCCCGTTTTCAGACAGTGGAATCTCCAGCAGTGATAGGCTATGGTCAACAGGATGCGATGGGTAAAAAAAGGTTGGGAACTTGTTTATTCGATTCAAAATTACAAATTATCATAGCGGGGGTGGAGGTGGAGAGAGAGAAGTAGCACCCGTTGGCCCGAGCCTGAAGGGGGCTTGAGATTTTTTAAATAATGAGAGGTGAAATATATGAGGCAGGCCCGAATCTGTGTACCTGCAGACCCGGCATCGCGGAGGGAGGCACGACTTTAAAGGGCCCAACGGCCCAAGAAATTGTAAAAAAAAAGGCACTAAGATTTGTTAACACTGCAAATTTACACTACTGGCCTCTGGGGAGGAGCCCTACATATTTTGCTGCAGGGGGGGGGGGGCAATATAGATCTGGGCCTGATATGCAGCTAAAACAATGGGGAGGGGTGGCTCAAAAAAGTCATTTGCCACAGGTTCCAAAATTTCTGTGCACGCCCCAGTGAACAAAACATTCATACTACAATACAAATGAATAAATATAAAAATACAAATGGATAAAAGTTTATAGGGAAAGTTTAAATGAAATTGAAATTTTGAAAGAGAAGGGAGAGAAGGGGGGGGGGGGGGGGAACCAGATTTTTAATAAATGGACATTTAGTGACTTTAAACTAGAAAATTACTTTTAGGGAAAAAGGGGACTGATTGGGTCACGGAGTGTTCAAGCTCTCATAATGGATTTATTTATCTTGGTCATAATCTCTTTTTAGTAAATAAAAGTAAGGTTTCAAAGGAATTCTGGAAGGAAGTCTGTAGCGGGCATGTGTCCAGGAGACCCCATAGCACCTACAGCCTTGAAATTTTGTATAAAATTACTTGGAGCCCTGGTGGTTTACACCTGGGGTTTTGTTCTCTAAATTCAAATTAGTTTTTTTTGTAATTAATTTTTTAAGCTCAAATTTCTCGTAAACTGCTGATTATTGCCCATTAAAGGGGTGAAAAATTACTTGCACACATTAATATTATATATCCTTGGAAAGGGTAGAATTTTTCGCTTTCTATGGAATTAGCTTCAATGCTCTAACTTAAATACGGCAGGAGTTATTTGCGTTTCAAGCGCGAACTGTTTTAGGCTTAGCTAAAATTTAGGCACTACTTTCTTCATTAAATCTATCAGTAAAAAGCGAAGGAATTGTCCCACAGTTTTCTTTTTGACACCACTGGAAAGAGTGACTTTTTTTACTCCGGATCCAACTCGACTTATGGTCGAAAAACTAGACTTCTCCCTCCAAAGGAAAAAAAATTACAAGCTGTTAAAAATAAAAGTTGAATAATCTCATCTGCATTAAAATTATTGATGTTTAATTTGGAGTTGCCATTTAAATCTTTTTGATTTGCTTATTTCTTCTTCTTATTCACAAACTTTAACGGTTTTGATTTTAACGGAAAATCTTAGGCTCAACTCCATTCAAGCCTCGAGCTAAAGAGCAAAATGTATTACTAGAGACCACGAATACGAAAGCGACTTTTCAAACGTACAAAAATACAGTTTTGCAATGCTCAGGAGCCTATTAACACTTACAGCTCTACAAGTTGGTACAAATTATTTTGAAACCCGGAGAAAGGGTGCTTTTTGTTCCAAAGGGCTCATAATGTGTTTTTAATCTGTTTCTTTCTAATCGACGATTTAAATCTTTGTTAATCAAATAAGATTGCGAAGCAATCTTAGGGGGTTGGTGAGCGATAGCAAACAGGGGGCAGAGCCCCCTAGTAATAATATATATATATATATATATATATATATATATATATATATATATATATATATATAAGAAAAATCAAAAAAGTTAACGTATTTGGAACAGTGAAAATTCTCTGTAAAATGTTCACCAACTTCTGGAGAAACTCTCCAATACTCATGCAGAAGCTTGAAGCAGCTTGATTACTAATGCTTTCAAAAAAAAAACTACTTTACAAAATCTAAAATACATTCAAACAGCATTTAAAATTTTATGAGAAAAATAATTTATAATGTACTTCAAACTCATCATCTGTAAGGTAAGATTCCAAACGCAAGGGATCCACTCCGGATGGCAAAGATTTCTTTTGTAGTTCTTCTAAACTATATCGATCTCGAGACAGCTGAGATAATACTTCTTGGACAAACAATACTTTGTTGTCATCCTAAGAATGGCATCAAATTAATAACATTAATAATCAATTTTCAAAAAGACAAAAAAATATGAACTTTTCAATTAAATAAAAATGGTTAGTTTTCCCGTACAGCCTTAAAACTTTTTTTTTTAAATCACTGTTGTGTGACTGCACTGCTTGTTCTCAAACTGAATGCTTTTCATGCAATGACACAAAATATTTAATGTGATTATAATATGCAGTTATATTATATACTTTTCTCCGCACACACCCCACCTCTTAGCCGTAGGCCTTAGGTTCCACCGCCCGGGGGGTCCGCGTAGCGGGCCCCCCGCACGGCTGGGTGTGGCGGTCGATAGTCGTATCATGCTACGGACGCGCTTGGTGCTTATTGCGCCGGGGAAGGTCCCCGTGCTGGGCGTCAGCCCAGCTGGGAGTTTACCCCTTAATGTGTGGGTCTTGCTCACCGTGAGATACGGTATATCTCCCCGTACCTCGTTAAGTTATATTATATACTAGTAGTACCCGCACGGATTTGCCTGTAATAGAAAAATTAAAAGGTCTTGGATTTGCCTGTAATAGAAAAATTAAAAGGTCTTTTGGTTCGCCTGTGTATTTACAAATAATGTATGGTGAATTTTCTTGCCAATGGGGCTTGTACCCATGTTACGGTTCCATGTTATAATTTCGTATCTCAACAATTGGCTTGTGCCCATGTTACGGTTACACGTTATGATAATTTCGTAATTTACTCGTCCATCTTATGAAAATTTTGTTCTTAAAATCGGAATAGAAAAAGAGAGACATCGAATTTTCGAAAAATTGCTTCGAGGTGCACACCCCCGCGCTACAAACTAACTTTGTGCCAAATTTCATGAAAATCGGCCGAACAATCTAGGCGCTATGCATGTCACAGAGATCCTGACAGACAGAGGGACATTCAACTTTATTTTTAGTAAAGATATAATTGCTGTTTCAATTCCCCATCAAAAAAATTGCTTCTTTTTGATCCAAACCCCTCAATATACTTTTCATTTACACCATATTTTTTTTTTTTTGTCAGTTCATGGAAAAAGATTAATTCTTTTTTATCAGCCATGTGATTGCTATAAATTGAAAAAAAAAATTCAAATTTTAAAATTTTGTATTGGTTGCACGAATAAAATTTTTTAAAACTTATCTTATATAGTTAAAAAACTGAGCGTATCTATGTATGTCCAAGCTTCTTCTCCCGAACGACAGTGAACTGACCATCGAACCAGGTATCGATGGATTCGTAATTTTCCCATCTTCATGTTTGGCTATTTAACATATTCCTCCGATAATAATTAGCGGAGATATCAATTAAAAACTATTAATTATGATGCTTGGATTTTGACATAAAATCCCTAATTTTTGAAGGTTTTCCTCCATTCAAATTATTATTCAATGCTTCAACTCAACTTTCCGTAACAATGCTTTTATTAAAATTTGTAGCGTGAAGAAAATCATTGAAAACAAAGATCTGTTGCCATTTTTTTCTCGAATATGAAGAAATAAAACTTGGCCTCTGTTTTAAGGCTTTTCCTGTAATTGGGAGATTTAAAATGTTTCCTTTTTGGTTATTTTTCCGCAATCCACCTCAAATTTTACCGATTTAAAAAAATTTTTTTTTTGTTCATACCCGATTGTTGAACACGCGTCACTTGACATAACTTATATTTTCGAGTAGACTGTGCAAAGCGGGCAGGGCAGCTAGTATATATTTTAAAAATTTATAACTAGGTTTTTATTTAATAGACTTCAATTTTTATTAATACTTTCATTTTGATTTTTGTTGTTAATTGAAACTGACAGAGGGTGGGACATTGTGAACAAATATATTGAAGTAGCCAAAAAACTGCTTAAAGCAGGAAAGTAAGTTTTGAAGCGAGCTGGAGCAAAAAGAAGCTGATTTAAGAGAAACAAAGCAAAATACTGTACCTATTTTTTTTTTTCATCCTTACATAGTAATACAGAATAGAACAGTTAACAGAAAAATATGCAGTGAAATCCTGTTATAATGAACTTCAAAGGATAAATTAAAAAATAAATAAATAAATAAAAGAAAAACAAGTCATATTAACAATAATTGTTTCACAGTTAAAGTCATAGCTGCAGAGTTGCAGTTGCAGTCAACCTCATTTTGGGATAAAAGAATCAGATTCGGAAGCTGAAGGTATTTAATTCAAAGACTTGGAGTTGGAATCAGTCATTTCCCTTAGAGTCTGCAACTTTGCTAATGTTTGCGGAGTCAGACTTATTTTGGGATAAAGGAGTCGGAGTCAAATATCCAATAATCAAAGTCAGACATTTTTCCTCCGTTTATAAATTTTTGCCAAAGCTACGAAGTCAGAGTCGAAGTCGGGGAGTCAGAGTCCGACTAATTGTCAGGCACATGAGTCAGAGTCATGTGCCCCAAAATTCTTGGGGTCGGGGTCGGGAGTTTGTTGTCAAGAGCTATTTCCAACAAAATTTGTTTGAAGTAAATCCGACTTTACGTGCAGAATCTACATTGACTTTCAGTTTCCCCGTAGGCGCTAAGAGATTTGAACTGTTCAAAATTCGTCTCTAAGTTAGGAATTGCCTTGAATTTCACCGTAGACGCTAATGTTAAGTTTTTTTGAACTGTTCAAAATTGAACGAAAAATAGTTCAAATCAAAGAGGGAATCTATAGGAATGAGGTGTCCTTGCCGAGATCTTCCGAACAAAAAAAAAGTTTGAATCGGACTGTTCACTCAAAAGATACTGGGGGGGGGGGGAGACAGACAGACAGACCGACAGACATTTTTCTCGATCTCAATACCCTACTTTCCAATTTTTAATTTTTTAAATTATTTTTTTTATTCATGACTTTTTTTTTGGTTTTTCACGAGATTTTCAAGATGCATTAAGCCTCCTTTCATGCTTTTTTCTTCTTTCACCCACTTTTACTGGGAAAGTAAGCTAAAACAAGGGAGAAAGTAGAAAATGAACAGAAAAAGGGAACAGTTTACATTTTATACTTCAATAAAAGTCAAAATTCAAACAAAGGCATTAATAGACATCATTTCAGTTTGATCTTGCCAATCAACATGTAAAATATGGCAAATGATGTAAGCAAGTTTTAAAGAAATTAAAATAAAAATTGTCAACAGCACAAAAGTTAAAATATTTTGGGAAATAAATGAAATTCCAGGAATATTCAGGGCCTTCAGAAAGTAAAAAATTTTGTAGAAAGAAATTTTCTTTCCTTCTTTTTTATTTTCTTTTACAAAAAAGGATTTATTTTATTTGCAAAAAAATTTTCACTCAAAAATCAACCTTAATTTCCATTTTTCTCACTGCTGAATGAATGTTGAGTTTTTTTTTTCGATCAGACCAAACGTGCCTAGGAACCTACAGACACCCGAAATATCCATTTTGACGATCCCTGAATTATTTACAACGAATTTTCTTGTGACGTTCATATGTACATATGTATGTGTGTATGTGCATATATATCTCGCATAACTCAAAAACGGTATGTCCTAGAAATATGGTACGTAGACTCCTAGTGGGGCCTAGTTGTTCCCCTTCCCTTTTGGTTGCATTCGGATGTTTCTAAGGGGGTCTTTTACCCCTTTTTGGAGGGAAATCATTGTTAATTTAGATGTAAACTCAAGTGGTGTTATAATTTGTCAGACACTTGGCGATATATAGTCAGTTTTTTGGTCGCCAAGTTTTATGGCCAACTTGGCGATTTTTTTTTTCAATTTTAAATTTGGTTTCAATTTGGCCACTGTTGGTGATATTTAAAGTAAACAATTGAATCACATTAAAGTTGTCAATAATGGGGAAATGACATTAAATTGGAGTAAAAGGAAGTCATGTGATGCACACATCAGCGCATTTTTTCTTTGTAGTATGTTATAATGAAAGGAAAAAACACTCAACTAATATATTGGGTAAGTGAATGAACATGTTTAAGAATGTAATATTAAACATTATTCATTTTATGAAAACTTAGTTCTAACCTCTTGCAGTGGAACATTTTTGGCATCCCACTGTTCCCACACAGGAAATATATTCCTAAAATAAAGAGGCTCTGCTCCTGCTTTTATAGCAAAAGCTTTAGGTACTTCTTCAGAATTTTTTCCTGTAATAGAATAGTAATAACAGATTAGTTTCCAAGCAAATTTAACTGTTGAGATTGATGGAATAGTTATATAAATGGAATACAGTAAAAGATGTAACTATTTTGGTCTATTTGAGAATCTTTTCAATGCAAAAAATATTTCAAACTAAAAAGGCTATACTTGCTTTTTTTTTTTTTTCAAATGGGAGAAAAATTGTAAGTTAGTGGCAGATTTAGACTATAGGTTTTGAGAGAGAACTTTTCAGATATAATGCTTATCAGGCAGAGACGCCTGGAATTTAACTTTTGGAGAGGGCGGGGAATTCTTAATTTTGAGAATTGAACTCCATATTTTGTCGAATAGAACTCCAAACTTTGCCAAATGATGATAATTTTACTAAATAAAACTTTTCAATTTTGCCAAATTGTTAGATAAAATTGGTTGAATGAGGAAATTTTTGGAAGGACTTCCCATTGGGATACCCCTGTTAACAGAGGGTGGTATTTGAAATTACAGTCGACTCCCGCTACAACGCGATCCGACTTACGCGAAATGGCTATAACGCGAATTTTTCGCAAGTAACGAATTTTAGAGCTAACGTGAATTTTTCGCCCACAACATGAATTTTTTTAGAAGGAAGTATCAGCTTCGTTATTGGCTACTAAATATTGAATTCGTGAATGTTATTACGTCCTTTTGAGCATCACTGACAGCCAAAGTTCCCATGCCAAACTAGTCTAGTGCATCAAATAACCATAATTGCACCTTAGTGTCACCTTCATCTAAAATGAAAATGTGAAGAAAAAGAAAGTTTCTGATAAAAATTTTTTAAAAAAGGCTAAGATTCTCGATATGCTTGAACAATTACAAAACGTCGAAGGTAGCGCGACAATAAGTATGAGTGACTCTTCCATATGTGCAATTAATAGTCAAAACAAAAAGATGTCCGTAAAAGTTTAGAACTTAGTTTCAATATTGAAGCTTGCAGAGCAGTCTAGCAAAGTAAAAATTATGAAATTGGAATTTATGCCCGCTCTTGCATTGTGGATTAATGAAAAGATCAGGTAGAGGAGATGTAGCCACAAATTGAAACGGTTTAAATAAAAGGTGAAGCGTATTTAAAAATGTGTTAGATAAGAATAACGATCTGATCTTAGAGCAAAAATCATCACAAGTATCCTCATTTTTTTAACTCGTAAATATTGCTACTGTATCTACTGTACAGTACTATTTTGTGCATCATTTTAAATTTACTGCATGCAGTGCAAACCGTGTTTTATTTGATATCTTTTATTCCCATTGCTCATTCATTTTGTGCATCTTAAGTATTTCATGTTGAAAAAGTTTTTTACTTTTTCAAATACAGTAAAAGTTCAGTTCTTTATGGAAGAAACTGTTATGGTTAAGAAGCAGTTTGAGGGGTGTTTATAAGTGCCTAAAAGTATTTGGTATACTTTAAAAAATTTCTATACATATAGTTTTCCACAACGCGAAATTTCAACTTACGCGAGGAGTCTTGGAACGCATCCCTCGCGTAAGTCGGGACTCGACTGTACTCATAAAAATGATTTTAACCATAAAACTTGCATTTTGCAACTTATCCTCTGTTTGGTAATTCTATTTACTAAATGATTATATGCATTTCAAATGTAGCAAAGTCGACTATTGTCACAATTCGCAGAAAATGGTTTAAAAATTTTTTTTCTTACAGCTAAAAATACAAAGAACCGTCTAGAGAACAAATAAAATAAACAAATAAAGTATAAGAAAAGCAGCGGTAGTGATCATTCAGAAATCTGAAAGGCAGCTGTCATCCCAGTAGTGGTCCACAAGAAGACGTTTGTTTAGGCATAAGGATGAGATGGTCAGCATCCATAACCTGATCGGCATCAGAGACTAGAGTAGATAGGGCTTGGAATAAGGGCCTGATTACCATACAGACCCACCAGGCCTGGGGCCTCTCTTCCTAAGGGGCCCATAATTACTTGAAGAGTTATGTACAGCATTACAACTATATGAAAAACATACACGTTTAAAACAATAGTTAAAAAATTATGACTTGTTAATTGAAAAAAACTTCCTTAAAGGAATATTTTTATTCATTCCCTCAGTAGGGAATCATGTCACAATTAAGAGAGGCCCGGAAGGAGATTCATAAGCAGGGCCGTCCGAAAGGGTGGGCGAGCGAGGTAATTGCCCCAGGTGCCACAAAATGAGGGGGCGCCGCAAGGTGCTCCTGGTTGTTGACCTAAAAAAATCGTGTCTAACTCCCGCAAGGAAGGTAAACACCAAGTTTAGCAGATGCCTTTCTATTACACATTTCTGTAGCTATCAAGTGAAATGAAGTGTCAGAATTCAAGTTGAAAGGCTAAGTCATTTTATTAATAAATCCAATAATTAACAACTGTAAATAATCTTTAACATTGATAAATGATGTAAACAAGTATGAGGGATTTCAATACTACTCAAAACATCCTTCATGTTCCAAAAGAACATCTTTTCAAAAAAACATTTGACACCCTAACATAAATTACTATAAAATGTTTCAAAAAAATTTTAAGTCCCTAACTCTCATGGCGAAATTCTAAAAGCCATCCCCTAAGTGCAGGACGTCGCCACAACAGCGAACGATCCTCTCAAAAATACGACTATCGTCAGTCGAAAATGAGAAACGCGAGCAGAAGAAGTGATTTCCTTCTCATTTCCCCCTGCTTATATAATACAACGCACTCAATGCACGTCACGCCGGATATGCCTACGTAAGAGCTCAGTCTGGATGCTTCCAGAACATTCGATTTGCCGCGGAGCTATCGGGAGATTACATCATCTCCCCTCGTACTCTGACGTCACATCCTCCATCCTGACGAAACACGTCGTTCGAAGTCGTTCTGATGTTTACACATTGATTCTCCCGATACGCGATTTGAAACAAGCGTCCTTTAAGGGACAAGATTAACTGCCTTTTCATTGTTAAAGAAATACAAGTGAGTAAAAACATTTACACTTAGTTTACACTAAGCTTTCAAAATGAATTGTTGAGAATATTTCTCAAAAAGACATTTTTGGCTATCACTGGTTTCGAAGAAACACGACGACATTCGAACTAAGTGAGGGGCGCCTTATCGTATAAAATGCCCCGATCGTAAAAAAATGAGGGAAGCCTTATGGCGCCCCTCATTTCGTGTATCATAGATATAGTCATAGACGCACAAAATAGAGAATCATTGCAATGATTCTCTATTTTTCCCAGGGCACGAAAATATTCCTCTCTCCCAGTCTCCAGAACATTAGTTTCCTTTGTATCATTGAAGCAGATACAATTTCTGAGAATATAACTGTTTAGAATCAAACAAAAGGGACTTCTCCTTTGTCTAGTTCCCACCAAACTTGCTTGAATTCTGCCCCTGCGTGCAGTGACGTAACCAGAAAATTTTTTTAGGGGGGCACATTGAAAGAACAAAAAAACAAAAAAAAAAAAATTCTTTATCTGATAGGAAAGGTAAAATTTTCGTTTTAAAACGCCATTTTAGCTTTAAAAACGCTATTATGGGCCTTGTTTATTGACGTAAAAGTAAGGGAGGAGTCTCAGAGACTTTCCGATGGATTATTTTTTAAAATAGATTGAAATTCATTCCTTCCCCCAGCAAGTTTTCGAAATTGAAGTTTCAAAAACGCAACTTTAGACAAACTTTGAAGATTTTATTGGGTAGGAGAATTAGAAGCATTTCGATGGATTTTCTTTTTTAAAATTGTGGTCCAAAAAATTTAAGCAATGTTTTACATTCATTTTTTTTGTAAGTGTCGATTAAAAATCCATTGCTTGTGATATTAAAGAAAGCCGGTATGGGCACTTGTGCACGAATATTTTCATAAACTCAAGTCTTAAAATGCCATTATAAGGTCATATTTTGTTATATTAGGGCCAGTAATTGTTTGAAATTAGAGCTCCAAAAACGCAATTCTGAGCGATTTTCGAAGTTGTTAAGTATTTGTAAGCTTTCCCCTAAAACTTACAAATATTTGATGCAAAAGAATGCCATCTTTGTTTTTAACATATATGAAAGCTCGTACAAGTGAAACCAAAAAACTCTTGAAAAGAATCATCGGATGAGTCCAGATCAAAATTGAATTTTGATGCAATTTACTTCGATGAATCCATTTTATATTTATAACCAGCAAATTATTTATTCGTGTTCTTAGTTTGATCAGTGTGAGTAACTAATTCAGTTTTAACTGTTTGTTTTTTATCTAGTGGAAGAACATTTTACTAGATAAATATTAGGATTTTTAACCTTTCCATTTTCCGAAAAGTTTTTGGGGCATTAATGTTTTACAAGTATTAGAAACAGATTCATTGCTTGTTTGTTAGATTGTATTATGCATAGCCCTCTGATTGTTCTGTTCATTAATATGGAAAAAATTCAAGTATGACGCGTTCAAGCGTATTATGCACTGATGTTATAACTTTGATTTTTTCTGTGAGCATAAGGCGGGGGGCGCCAGGAAACATTCGCCCCGGGCGCCGTCAGCTCTTCGGACGGTCCTGTTCATAAGTGCACATGATGAATGGTTTACATAGTTCTGTGATAGACAAAGGGGCCCCAAAACCACATTCAGATGGGCCCCAAAACCTGTAAGTTAACTATATTACGCTATAGAGCCTTTAGGAAACCTCCAAAATATGGTTAACCTAGGGCCCCATTTAGTTGGGCCCTGCTTGAAATTAGGTGGAAATAGTGCAGGTGATGTGAGATGGTCATGATCAGCGATGAGCCTAAACTCAGGGTGGAACCATTCCGAGACTTTAGATATTTTGTCTTTCTAAGACTTTTGAAATGTACCAAGAGTAAAGTTTTTGTTTTCCAACTCCTATGCTACGGAAATTTTTAATTATTTTTTTTTTCCAAAAGAAAAAAATCAAAAACAGATGGCAAAGCACTTTTTTGACCAATGAATCCGCCATCTCATAGCCAAGGATTGCGCAATATCTAGGGATTCACTGAAAAATAATGCCCTTTTCAGTAACAAATAGTGTAAGCCTGTGGAATTCAATGAAGAATAATGATAATGAACTTCGGCTTGATATCAAAGATTGAAAAGAGGCCTAGAGGTCACTAAGAATGACTCCTTTGGAAAACTTATTCAAGTGGCAAGTCAACATGAAAGAGCAATCTCGATTGTCAGCAGTTCGCAAATTCTGTTGCAACCTGGGGTTGCAAATGAAAAAAAAGTACATTGGAACCATGCTCCAGCAATCAGGAACCATCAGTGTAAATTCTCCGTCAATCTGCTTGTTTATCCGCTTGGATAAACATGGGTCTCATTTTTTGTACACTAGACCTAACTAGTAAATAAGCCTCATTTCAAAAACAATTTACTATCGTCTGTTTTCCATATCTCAAATCTCCCTCAAATTTGTGCACGAGGCAGGTCTGCTCTGATTTAATGAAAAAAAGAGAGGAAACTCAGAAGAAAATGGAAGCAAATTGGAGATACAAAATAATGTCTTCAGCAGTTCTTCCAAAGTAGCTTTACAAAAGACAGAAATAACAAGTCATATGGGGAGTGTCCATCCTCATCCTATCGCCCGTTTTAAAATGGATGCTATCCCAGTGCTAGACTTTGCTTTTAAGAACAGGCGGTATTCCATGTAGTTATTTCCAAATAAAAGTTGAATCTAAAAATAATATGTTAATGAATGGCAAGCTTAAATGCAAATTGCAGAAATTAAACATGCAGTAAATAAAATTTCATCTAAAAATAAACATTATGAATTTAGAAGATGACGGGCAAGATGTATGCTTATGTACTAACCTTGACAATACTGCAAAGCAATTTCCATCACCAACCGTCGATTCACATCTAGCCTGAGCTTTGCAGATCCTGTTGCAAGATTTTCACCGTCTTGATCATCACTTGGTAACCACCCTTGCCAAACAAACACTTCTTGGTGATTATCCAAAAGAAATAAGGCTTCAACAGAAATTTGGACCTTAGTGTTTTACTTAAACATTTTAAGCATAGTGATAAAAAAAATAGACAAATATATAAAAATTTTGGAATAAAAAATCAAATGAACAAATTGATTGCCTAAATTCAAAGAGATCATATCCATTGTTTTAAAAAAAAAAAATCAAAAGCATGTTGAAGGTGGAAGTGGAAAAAAAAAAGAAATAATATCTGATCAAAATTTGTTACATAAGAACAATGACATAGGATAATGAATAAACAAAAAAATATCTATCTAAACTATCAGGATATTGAATTGGTATTCTTGTGTTGGGTTCACATAAATTTAGTACATTACAAGCATAACAAAAAATGCCCAGGGGTCTGGCTAGAGAAAATCTGGATTTGTTAACGGTCCCTTCACAAAATTCCGATCAACCAAAATGGACCTTTCACAAATTACACAGGCCTTCAAAATCTGAGTCATGAAAAAGGGATTGTATAGTAATGTATGACTTTTATAATATATGCTAAGCTGATTTTTCTCAATGACTTAAAGGATATTTCCCAAAATGGGCTTAAATATAAGAGGGAGGGGGGAGCTTATTTTGCATATTGTAAGGCAAAGAAAGTCTCCATAAATACAAGATAAATATTAATGAACAACAAAAAATAAACACAATATCAAATACAAGAATGGTTGAAAATGATGGTAAGCACAAAATTATTAATATCCATGCGATAGAATCTCATAATAAAAAAAGCAAGACTTTGACAGAACCGGATGCTATCAGATTTCGAAATATATAAATGATTGGGACTTATGCCTTAAACCGTGAAAATCAGTTAAAATTTGTAACTTTTATGTCTAATCGATGAAACTTGGTATTTATGTACAGTTGGCTCTCTGTTTAATGATGCTCTATTCAATGACTTTCTCTGTTTAAAGACAACTTTTCATGGTCCCAAATGCACTACTGTAGTCTTAGAAGCATTCTGTTTAAGGATGCATTCTACTTAAGGATGATTTTTTGTGGTCCCTTGAAAGTCGTTAAACAGAGAGCCAACTGTATGTTCCAAAAGGCAAATTCCTGAAAAATTGTCCTCCTTTTTTAGCATTTTTTGCTGAAAATCATGACTTTTTATCACAATTCCATAATTTAAATCCATGCCCGAAAACTTTTCAGACATACTACAAATTATGCAAAAAATGAATTGAAAATCAATTTATAGAGCTATAACGAAATAAAAAAAAATACAAAGATAGTTTAGAAACAACATCTATAATAAAAGTCATCACATATGTAAGAAAGAGTAAAAAAGGAAATTTGAATTTTTGGCATCTTGAATTCGAGTTATGTTTTTTGCAATCACGAGCGTGTGAGGAGCCCGTGTGTATTTACACTCGCGTTTGTATGCACAGTGGCTCCCAAAAGTGTTTGTACACTTTGAAATTTTTTAGTAAAACCAAAATAACGCAAAACTGAATTCAAATATGAAGTCCAATATTTTTTTACATCATTCCTATGTCATTCTAAATAAAATCCAGGAGTTTTTTTCAAAATATTAACGTTTCTTCTTTTTGAAATGGGTCAAAAAACAAAGAGACAGTGAAATAATACGCTACAAAAGTCATCATACACTCAAATATTTTCAAATAAATTCATGATTAAAATTATCATATGTCATTTTTTTACTATTTTTGTATTGTGTTGACCCTTAAAAGTAATTTGGCTTTCATTTTTTGTTTATTTATTCCCTAATATTTTGCTTATTACTCTAAAATGGCTGGCATTCATAAAAAACAATGAACACTATTCGAAATTTGAATTTTTTCCTTACAGTAGCGCTAAATCGGTTTGAAATGTCTCTAAATTAGTTAATTTATTCCACTCTATAGTAAAGTGCTTGATGAAATGCTTAAAAAAAAAGAATAGGACCGAAAACAAGGTAAGAAAATTTCAACCGGCAAAGTTAACAAAGTTTTACAGTTAAAATATTTATGAAAAATACACATTTGAGTGCTGTAAAAGTTTCTACAGAATTTAATGAAAAATTTTACATTTAACTTTCCACTAAAATGATCTGATTAGATCTGATTAGCTGGATTATATAGGACCTCTTCCCGAAGAAATTTTCTTGTTCATGCGAAAAACAGAAAGCTTATTGTTTTCCTCGCAAAATCAATGATAAATAAGCTCCAAAACCTTTTGGAATAATATCTTACTTACAGATGAAAACAAATTCAACATTTTTGGTTAAATTGTTAAATAATAGTAAATAGAGGAAACACAATGAGGAACCTAATCTTGAGAACTTAGTTGGATCAGTTAATCAGGACGGTGAATGTGTTCTTGTGTGAGGGTGCATATAAGCATCAGGACTTGGTAGTTTGGCATTTTTTGATGAAAGAATGAATCATGCTGTTCATTTAAATATTTAAAAAGCAATTTAAAATTCTTAGCCAAAAATTTGGTTATCGGAAACAACTTTTTTTTAAAATCAAGATAACAATAAGAAGCATCCGGTTTTCAACGTTTGCGTCTAGTGCCTCAAAAATTGTCTTAAAAAGTTAAAAAATATCCCCTCAATCTCCAAATTTGAACTTAATGTAACACATTAAGAGATATCTGGAGACTATGTTACGAAAATACGGCTTTGAAACAAAAAGAGAGCTAGAAACAATAAGACTCGAAGTGTGCTGGAACACTTACTCAGAAATTACGCAAAAAAAAAGAAAGAAAGAAAAAAGAATGAAAAGTATTCCCAGACGTTTAAAAGGAGTTGCTGATACTGCATGATATTCTACTAAATAATATCTTAATTAAAAGTTAGATTATTCAATAATATATAGACATTTTTTAAAGTGTACCAAAACTTTTGTGAGATAAAATTTCCGGCACTTTTTGGTTTTTGATTTAAAAAAAAAGTTTTAATATTTTATTAAAATTTTTCATGTAGTTTTTTTAAAAATTGATCATAGATCTTATAATAAAATACCTATTTTGAGATATTAATTCTAACCAATGGATAAGGGTCTATTTCATTGAAAGTCGTAGGTGTACGAACACTTTTGGGAGCCACTGTATGTACGTGTGTGTGTGTGTATGAAGGTATGTAAGCGCATGTGTGTAAGCGTTCATGCGTGTAGGTGTGTGGGTGCGCAAACGTGTGTTTGTATGTAAGCGTGTAGGCGTATGTGTATGTACGCGTGTGTGTAGGATATCGATGCACCCTGGAGACTTTGCTCGCTAGAGGAGCAGCATCGGGAGGAGCTGGTCGAAGGTGGTGCTGCAGAGAAGGGGGGGGGGGAATAATCAAAAGACATCATTCAACAGTCAAATGAAAGCAATAAGCAATTCGTGATTGCTCAAAATACATCACGTTTTTTTATATATATATATAGTGTAGAATAGTATAAGTGTCTGCAGCACAAAAATGCTGTCAAGAACAAAGCATTTCAGAAACAAATCAAACATTTTTATGTTATTTATTCTTTTATTTTTTGATAAGTTCATTTTTGAACAAATTAAAAAAAAGAAACAAACAAAGAAACAAAAGAATATATTTAAAACACATGCTTAAAGACACAGAGGATGCTTTAAAACAAGTTTAATAAGAATGAATATATACAAAAATTACCAGGCTGTGAAGCATTTTTTAAGTCTGTCTGTAAGAACGGGAAAGGACATGAATGTTCTTTCGTAAAGTAAGGGCAAACTATTTCTTTGGCACATAAACTACCAGACATACTATCAAATAAAAACAACCTTGGAGTAAAATCATAAGAATCTATACCTAAAAAATAAAGTTTTTAAAATATGAATATTTATTAATGAGGCAAGACAAAAATAGTATCATAATCAAATGCACTATTATTCAAATATCAACAAACATCTTCTAATGAACTACTTAGCATGCCACAAAAATACATTTCTCAAAATGTAGCCATAAATGGAACATAAAATTGGTAGGTCAAATTTATCATAGATGGGGGGGGGGGTACTACAAGATGTTTTAGATATACCAGAGAACTGTACAATTCAATGTTCATAATTACAGCAGAACTAATTCATGCCTCAATATACTATACTACAGGATCACAAGTCTCCAGCTATTCTAAGAAATCTTTTTTAAAGTTTTTCTTCTTTGATTTCTTATTTCTCTCATTCAATGTGTCTATATAGTCTCCTAGATCCAACATTTTTTTGCATACCATATCTACTTAGGTATTCCAAGCCCTTTATGCTCCATGAAAATGCCCATTACTCAGGCCCCAGTCTGAGTGTCAATTGATTTTTAAGCCATAATTACTGTTCTTTTTTGCATATTTTTTAATGAAATAAGAGTTTTTAAACATATATTACGTTCGGAAACATATGATGTAATTTCAAGAAATTTTTAACCATATTTAATTCCACATTCTGTACTGCATTCTGTCGTAAAATTTACATTCACAGTAAAACTCATGTTTTAAATTAATGTGGTTATGTCTACAGGTGAAAAACATATGTAAACCTTACAATAGAGTTTTACTATGTCATGAAAGTGACGGAAGAATCAAATTTTTGCCTTATAGGAACCGAATACAATTAAAAAACAAATCATATGTGATACAGTAAAAATAATTGAAATTTACTAAATGAAAGTAAAAGTAGAATTGATTTTAAGATTCAATTGCAAAGAAGACCTATTGGCTAAGTGCATTTAGGCAAAATAATTTATAGGAGTCATGCATGATTTATAGTTTTTAACTGCTTTAGATAAATCATCTGCAAAATGAGAAACTTAAAACTATATTTAACTTCTAAAACAAAGCCAAGAGTACACTTTGAGTAGCCATTTATTAAGAATAATAAAATACATATGTATATATTTGGCGCACAGAAAAATAAAATGAAAACTTCCATTACTTCATTAAAGTTATACCAGGAACTTCTCAAAACCCAATAAAAAAAAATCCATTGAAAGATAATATGAATATGAACACAGTTATCTTAATATATAAAAATCAATGTCCTGAGATATATATATATATATATATATATATATATATATATATATATATATATATATATATATATATATATATATATATATATATATCAACGCACAGCCAATACCGCTGAAGCCTCGGACTTGAAGTTTGGCAGGCATGTCCACATGATTACAAAAGTATCCACTAAAAAGGATTTTTTGAAATATCAATTAGTTCAGGAGAAATTAATTAAAACCCTTTAATTTCTGTGAAATTAAAACCTGTCATTGAAATTTAAATCCCTTACTTTTGGAGGCTTTCCTCCATTCAAATCATTATTCAGTACTTCATCTCAACTTTTGGTCAAAAGCGAATTTTAAATTTGATATTGTTTTTGTTTCTCACGTGATTCTCAAGGCTTTTCTCAAGTCAAATAATAATGTTTCTGTCTTTTGCTTTCATTTTTTCAAAACTAGAAATGAAGTTTTTAAGAACATCATCACAGGTGGACTATCCTTTTGAATTTATAAGAGTGAGTTTCCTGTAAAAGTTTGCTTTGCAATAACCGTTAATAAGTCACAAGGACAGACATTAAAAGTAGCAGGGATCGATTTAAGAGAGGATCTTTTTTTCACACGACCAATTTTATGTAGCTTGCTCGAAAGTCCGTTTATCAAGCAGCTTAATAATTTTAGCACCAGAAAAAAAACTAAATATGTTGTATACAAAGAAGTTCTTGCTTAAACATAGGTATAACAATAAAATGTGGATGGCCTGTGTTTGCAAAGATAATCAATACTTTAAAAGGATCGTTAATAACAGTTAAAGATCGGTTAAGGACAAGGGCATATATATAAGGAGTCCAGGGGCCCCGGGATCCTCCCAAAATTAGAAAAAAATATAGGTAATAAGTAATTATTATAGGGGATTTTCGAAACTAGGTGCACCAAGCACTGTTAATCCTGCTAATTCCATTACCCGAGCAATGCCGGGTATGGGAATGCTAGTTAATACATAAATGGATGCTTCACTAGCCAAATCGATTAACTCCATAAAACAAAAAGTCGAGAAAAGTGATAAAGAATATATCGTTTTACATAGAAGTGAATGGGCCCTCGTGTTACATTTTCTGCCATCGCACAATCAGAAATGTACTGAACCAAAAGTTTAATATGAATTCATTCTAAGCATTGATTAAGCAATATTAAAGCAGAAATGAGGATTTTTTTAAAAAGTGGAGTTAATCGATTTGGGAACTGAGGCATCCAAATATTAATAATGGAATAAAAATATTTAAGTGCAAAGGTGATAAAAACACACAGACATATTTATGCATACAAATTTGTAATGCATTAATTGATTGGCATTGCTCTACTTAATTAAATCTCATAACAAAGTGGCAATTAAAATGGGACTGAACTTTTATTTTATTGAAATGGATATTTCGTTGCATTGGTATTCACTGCAAATTTTTGCCTAATGTATTATTGATTACATTTTTTCATTTATCAAAAAGGTAATAATTTGTTACTTCTAACAAATTTAAAATAAATTTTTAGGAGAGTTTTTATTAAAACAACATAAAATTAAGCACTAAATATTTCTAACTGCTCTTTAATTTTAAAACATTCAGTAACAAAAAGCAGAAAGAAAACATTGTATTGGAAAATTTATTTCACTAAATAAATTTTAAATAAAAATTCTTAAAAATAAACATAAAACCACAATTGTAGCATAACAGTAATAAATGCATAAAATTAAAATAGTTACTATTTATATTAGCAAAGGTTAATTCAAGCTCTTTATCAAAATTTTACATACTATCTTTAAGAGAATAAAAAGGTTCATCATCATTACACCAATCCCAAAACTCTTTTGGTTCTTCTCCTTCCTCAATGTCAGTAGATGATAATTTAGCTTCTTCATCAAAGCCCATTTCAGCAGGACGCCTAGTATTGCAAAATTGCAAACAATTTAAAAACTAAAAATTTACCATTTTTTATTAAAAATTCACGCAGTTTATGATTAATTTTCAACTTGAATCAGCTGAAAATTAATCATAAACTGCATATCTTCGCCTCAGAGCAACAGTAAGACATCTAATCCCAGAAATAACAGTAAAATATCCTACTGCTGCTCTGAGGCAACGATATTTCTGAGTTTAATGAACGAAAAATAAATAAGTAGGATAAAAAACATGAAATAAACATAAAAGTGAAAGACGTTGAAAATGACATTTATACAGCACATTAAAAATAATTGTTACATTTTAAAAATAATGATAGTCTGAAATAAATGTGCAATTATAAAAAAAACTTTACACCATAAAAATATCTTGCAATCTATTTATAAATGTATAATTTTATCAAGTTCAATCCATGTATATTTTTAAGAAACCTGATCCATAAAAATCACATAAAACCAGATGGTTATGCAGCTGAGCTTCAAGAAATAGGGGGTAAAATTTAGCAAACCCAATTACGGTCAGGTTTCAAATATCCTGTATAATTTGATTAGCAGTAGTCTACGCTTAATGTTATCACTTTGAGGCACAATGACATAGTTAACAATAAACAAATCAGGAAATTAGAAAAATTTACCCCCAATTTAAAGCCTAATATACCGAGTATTAGAATAAAATGAAAAAATTCATATTTATGTACTGTGCGATTCCATTTAAGTATAAAGATTATATGCAATTTTAAAACATAACCAGTTGCTGATAGTCTAAAATTTTTCAAAAGCTCATTCATATATTGCTTGTAATCAATGTTTTTTTTAGTCATCAGAACAGTACTCTAAGTTATAACACTTTCAATGCATTATTCATTTCAGCGTTTGTTGTTCTCAACAACAAGACATTCTTCATCAGATTCATTAGTTCCCTCAATCCATCTGTTTTTTTATAATCATTAGTAAACTTTTCATTATGTTGAGGAAGAAGCTATAAGGATATTTTATTAAATTTTCATCTATTACTCAAACTCATCAGATGTCTTACCTATTTTTTTTCTATCATTTTTTAGTTTTTGGTCAATTGTTTTGCAAAATCTTGGGTAAGCAAAGCAGTTTGTGATCATTTTAGCTACCCAGATTTGAAAACTGATAACAATAAATGACGTAACTATCACATAAAGCGATAATTTTAGCATACATATTAACAGAGTAAATCGGGATTAAGAGATTTTGATAAAAATAAGCGATTGGTAACCTAAATCATGATAACATTAAATGGAGTAAAGTATATATTTTAGAATAAAATAAGGGTACACAAAAAACTTCACATGTGTGTTTTACCTTCTTAGATTGGTACTGATGATGATTCCTCGCTTCATACCATTATTCTGTAAAATTGTTAATAAATTATGTTTGGCACAAGCAATGACCTGAACAATATTGCTGTGGCCAGGTAAAGGGCAGTAACAGCATTTTTTTAAAAAAAATTTATATTTTTGTTACCTATTGCATGTTAGATTTACTGTGCAAACTTTCTAATTAGCTTTCCACTGGTAAAAAAGGATGAAAAAGAAAGAGTTTCTTCAAACATCTTGAAAAATCGTTTCCGCCCAAGGCAGAATAAAACCTGTATACTAAAACTATACAACCTGTTTTACCAAGCTGTAAATGTGTGAGTCTGATTATTTTATTTATTTTTTCCTAAAGGCTTTTTCCATTTGCAGATGTGACAATATACTGCTACTACTAATAATATAATATACATTTTTTCATTGCAATTTAGTTTTCTATTGCTAATTTTTTTTTGGTATAACAAATTGTTATATGAAATGGAAATTAAAATTGATGCTCTTTAGTACTAAAACAAAATGATTACCATAAATGATTATACTTTTATTTATTTACATTTAATGCTACATTATTCATTCAAGACTTATTAAAATAATAAACTTAGATCTTATGATATAAAATAAAATCAAACTCAAATCTAAACATTTAATAAATTCATTCTTAGTTTAGTACTTTTATGTAGCTGTTATTCTTTGCCAATACTGAAAGAAAGATGCTTCTAGAACACTCCTCAAATTTGAGCCTTAAACCCCCATATGAAGACAGGCATGAGTATAAATCTTTTAGGAATGTTGCATATACTGTATGATCATGTAAACTAGAAAAGATTTCATAAAGAAAATGTACATTTGCTACTTGAAAATCACTAAATTATGCATACCTTTCAATCAAAGATTTCACACAATGTGAGATAAATTTTCTTGTATGATCTGCAGATTTACATCCATGCCAAATATAGATTTGTCCAGTTTTGCAATTGACAAACACAAAAGAAGACCTGCTACGAAGATTCCCTTTAGACACTTTAACTTCATGAAGAACTGCTTCAGACTGCATATCTCCTCGAAGAATGAATAATCGCCATTGCTCTGGTACATCTAATGCAAAATGGAATGACATGATTAATGCATACAAAAATGGAAGAAAACTAATCATCAACCTTTTTAAAATGCTCAGATTTGTTGTTCATTATTTCACGCGCTGATTCAGAAAAAGAGTTAGATAATATTGACATTAACTGAATCAAAAATACACATTATGAGGTTATATAGGGCAAAGGCCCTGAAACAAATGAGTTTTTTGCTGTTAGAAGCAAAATCTCTGAAGTCCTAAATAGCCTCCAAATATTTATTCTTCAAATGTTTGGTTCCTACCAAAAAAAAAAAAAAAACAACATGCTATTAAGCTAAAACTTGGGGCCTGCAGCTGTAACAAAGGTGTCCCATTGACAATGCACCAACAGTCTTAACGATGAGTCATTTGGACAAGTTTACAACAATCGCTGAATTATCATTGCACGGGTTTGTTGATATAAATCAGCTTGATTTAAGTCATGATTAAAATCATTATTTTGATCAAGTGATTTTTAACAACAAAATCATTAATTAAAATCAGTTCATTTTATTTTTAAAAATTAATTTTGCATGTTTAGAATGTGTTGCTCTAAATTTAACTACATTGCATAATACAATCTTAACTTCAAAAGGCAAAACTACATAGATCCCTCTTTCTGTGTGTGAAACAGATTTTCACTCTTGCAATATTGCTTTTACTCCAAAATTACTATTCAATTCAGTACAGAACCAAATAAAAATTAGCAGTTATTCTTATACACCATCACTAATATAATAGTTAAGAAAAGTAATTGCTCAACATTTTTTTTACTCTAAAACATACATGATGATGGAAAAATTATTTTTAAGCAAAGCATAAAAAAAATCACTTATTAAAGTATTATAACATATTCATCAATCATGTAATCTTTAAAATGTATTAAGAGAACTTATCTTAGTTTTAAAAATAAGCTGAATGGAATCGTCTACTGTGTGAAATATATTAAGTTCATAAATATAAAGCAATTAATAACTACATTTTTATGCAGATTTAAAAAAAAATTTAAAAAATTTGATTAAAATAAAAAAAATCCAATTTAAATTTTAAAAAAAATGACTTGATTTTTTCTTTGAAAATCACAAACCCTGTCATTGTATATTAGCACCACAGGTCGCAACTTTAAACAACCTATTTAAACATTTCTTAAGAACCAGATTGTTGAGTACAATCGCCTCTGTTCAAAACATTAAGGATCAGTTATGCATTCGTCAGTTTCAGGTTTGTGTGCTTCTACCATGGCAGCATCGCGTTTGCGAGCACATGTTCATGTGTGAATCTTACTCATTGTGTACCTGACCCACATGCAGATTACACAGGCCTACATGATTTTTTTGGTGTTTTGAATTTGATAAGTGTCCTTAGCTAATACGAGTACGCTGATTCCGAATATGAATTTGGTTTGAGCCCATCACGTCAAGAATTTTCCCAAAATGGAAAAAACCTTATGAGATAGTTTGTACAAAAGCGAAAAAGAACCTTAATGATATTTCCTAAATTGAATTGAAATTATTTTTTTTAATTTCCTACCGCCAACAAAACCAAATGTTGGCCACCAACAAAACCAAATATCCACCGCCAAGCAGTGGCGGATATGCCCGGCGGGCAACCGGGCATTTGCCCGGTGGGCCGGTCATGTTTCGGGCCGATCAGTTGCCCTGTCTACAAAGAATAAAATGTAAATACCGCTACGTAAATTCTCTAGCTTCAATCCCTCTTTACGCATGGGCTCAAGCTCGCGGATGGAGGGTGTATGGCTGTTGCTAAGGGGGCCGTAGGGGCGCACACCAGCCCAGTTTTTCAGAAATAGGGCCGCCAATTTCATTTTAGTAATGCAATAAAAAACAGAAAAACAAGGACAGTATTTAAAAGTTAAAATACTTTTGTCCATTTTTCAATTTTTCAATTTCATCGATGAATTGGAATTCACATTTACTTTACTTATGAATGGCAATTAACAATTGTTATGAATTGTAGTTCATAACAATTGCAATAAAAATGACAAAAAGGATTTTTTCAATAAGGCTTTAACAGAAAATGCAATCTTAAAACACAATTTGTAGCATCCAAAATTCTGTATTATGAAGATTATTTAAGTAAAGACCTCCTAAATGTGTGTTTCTAAAAAATTTTTTGCGAAAAATAAATAATTCAGTTTCTGTCACTCAATATCCTTCTTAGGGTTTAAACCCACAGTTGAAGACCCTTCGGTTTAAAAATGATTATATAAAAAAAATGTTTCTCAGGGGCCGCCGACATACCGACCTTTTCTACCATTTACCTTTCCTATTTTTTTTAAATGAAAAATATCATCTTGAAAATCAGAGCTATGTACATAGAAAAATACACAGGCCCCAGAAATATGGTTTAACTATTAGAAAAATTAAAATATAACGGGAGAAGTTGAAAATATATTGAAATTAATAGTCACACCAGTAGTTCTAAGTGTTTGACTATAAAAATCATGTATGAATTGAAAATTTAAACAAAACTTTATCAAGAGGGGAAGAAGGAATGATATTTAAAATAAAATAGAGTGAAAAAAAAGACCAAAGATTATTAAGGTTATTTAAGGTCACTAAAGCACCAGATCAGTTCAAGAAAAGTTTTTTTACCTGGGGCTGCAGATAGCTTGCATTTCAAGCAAATAAAAATACTAGGCTTTAAATTGAAAATTTTACTATGGAAAATCTAAATGTAAATGGTTTTGAAAGAGAACAATGTTACAAGATGTTTCATATTTTTTATCAATTAAATCAATAAAAGAAGATTGGGACGTAGCCAAAAGGAGGGAAGAGAGGGTTCCAAAAGCTTATATCTTCCTTTTTAATTATCAAAGCTTGCCTAAAGTGCATTTTTGAAACTTAGCTTTTTACGGAACTCCTGGGAAAAAATCCCAAACCCCATTCCTTAGTTTAAAGTCATTAAAGACGGCCTACAACAGCGTATTTGTGATTTCAGCTTTGAAAAACCTCGACGAGAGTATTTCCGTCGCAGTTGACCGAGAAACGCCCCCACCCCATCATTAAAGAGCGTTAGAAATCTGTGTCGAAAAAATTTCGGATGTCCCTTAAACATCTCCTTTCCATAATATCATCGAAGATCATCTAAAGTTACCTTTTTTGGACTTCAATATCAAAAAAAAAAAGGAGGAAAACCCCCAAATTCCCACTTTTCCCATAACATCATAACAGATGATTTCTTTGGCCTATTCCCAAAAATTTAATTAAAACCTCAAATTTAAATCTAAATACCACACACCAAGCAATTTTTGTAACTGGTCACAGTCCTTTCCCTATCGATCTTTCTCATTTCTCACTTTCAGATTCTGTATCATGTAAAAGTCCATGTAATGGTGTCATGACTCACAAGTACACTAGACCTTTATATCTTCCATTGTCCACTAACCTCATCTTTCCGTATTAAATATTACCCTCTAATTTCTCTTTCCGAAGTTTTGATTGTTTACCGGGTGAAAGCCCTCGATCCTCTCTTAGTAACACTATGAAAGATTGTCGAATCTATAGCATCGGAAAATTTCAGAGAAAGTCACCCCCCTCCCTTCCCTTTCGTCATCATCAGTAAAGCATGTCAGAAATCTCGTTTTTAATGCTTTAATTTCGAAAAAATTCCAAGAAGAGCCTGGCCATAACACCTCCACCTAAAATCATCGAAGGTCAGTAAAAGTTTCGTTTTTGGAACTTAACTTTTGAATAACAGTCGATGTCCTAGTTTTTATCAAAAAAAAAGCTTACAATTACCTTTTTAAGATTTCAATTTCAAAAAAATTCTTGGTGGATGTTGCTTGAATCTCTCCTTTCCCTAGCATCACCCAAAATCTTTTAAAACTTCGTTTTCAGAGCAAATATTTTGAAATTTTCCCGAACCCCATCTTCCTAACATAATTGAAGATAATATATAAATACAAGTTCGGAGTTTCACTTATAAAAAAATTGCCGGAAGAGGACCCTCGAACCTTCGCTCACCCTAATATCACCAGAGATAATCTAAAACTGCGTTTTTAGGACTACAATTTGAAACAATTTCCGGGAGCAGAGACTCCAGGATCCCATTATTCTGATTCAATGTTGAACTTACAATTCGGTTTCTAATGCTAATATTTAACAACTCCCCCACATGCAAGAAAATCAATCTACTCCCTATCTCTCTCGGTATTGATACACGTGTTTGAAAAAAATTAAGGGGTCGCACACACCCTTCGCCTCCCTAATAGCCTCCCTATTCTTACTGAAGTAATGTTAGAAGATATCATTACGGAAATAATCAATACAGCACCAGGCAACTTAAAAATTATTAATTAAGTTATTACAATCACCTTTTTTTTTTACAAATAAAGGTTTAGCTTATCTTGTATCAATTGTTCACCAGTAAAATACAGAAAAGAGTCCCATCTGGTTAATTTTGTTTAAAAGAAAGTATTTAATTTTTTTTTATTTATTTCCTCATATTTAAGTGATGTCGTTTACCAATCATTTTTGTAAAAATTAGTATCTATAGAAGCTATGGGGCCGCAACTTCCCTTAATGCCAGGGCCGATTTCTTGAACCAATCCGCCACTGCCGCCAAGAAAGAAGGAAGAAAATAAACGCGCGACTAAGGACAGTTTACATGACAGAACAAGTTAGGTTTTTCACCCCTCTGTATCTCAGCCCCATGAAGACCCCCGGGGTTGATTTTTGGTTTACTCAATCTCTAGTGACCCCCGACGAAGCCTTGATACATCGATGAAAAATATTTTAGTAAAATGTTGTGTTTATTTCATTTCAGTGGTAACACATTTTCATTTTCGCAGGTCAAAGTCAACTTGACGGCATCGGCAGTTGTTTACGAAATAGTTAGCGTCAGTTGTTTGTAGCATCAAGTTGTGTTTTGTTTTCTGAGTGTTTAGTGCGTCATAATGCCATCAAGAAAGTGTGAAAACAGTCCTGATACATTTTGTTACGTGTGTGGTGATATAACGATGACAAAGCATCAACGAAACACAACAGTATTTATCATGAAAGCTTATCACGCTTACTTCGGGGTAAAGCTTGGTGGTCAGGGCAAACGTTGGGCTCCACACAAAGTGTGCTTAGCTACTGAAAAAATGGACAAAAGGTACACGTAGCTTTTTACCTTTTGGCTATTTCTATGCTATATAGAGAACCAAAAAACCATGGAGACGAATGTTACTTTTGCTCCTGCAATGTCAAGGGTTTCAATTTGAAAAATATACATACAATTCAATAGCTTAAATTAACGTTTGCTACACGGCCAGTACCTCATGGACAAGGAATTCCCGTTGCTCCACTTTCTCCAACAGCAATCACCAGATGAAAGTTCAAACGACAAAACTGATGAAGAAAAAAGCGAAAACACCGATTTTATTCAAAAAAAAAAGAAAAGAAAAAAACCTTACAACTGGCTAACGTAGATAAAACTGCATAGTTTTTTTTTTATGAACAACTCAATTTCATAGGAATTTTCTATTAAATATAGTTTTAATAAATATTTTCTCAGTAATTTTGGCAGTTTCTATGAAAAATTTCAAACACACTTTTCTTGAAAACCAGAGGAGCTGGAAAAAAACTAAGCTCAGATCCGTGATCAGCACACCCCATTTACTATAGGGCACCTATTAAACTTGAAACACTTTTTCACGAAGAAAAAAATGTAGGTCTGTGTTATTGAACCACTCTGTTCTTATGTGATGGATAGATTGAAAATTTACTGTGCTGATATAACACTACAAACCTATTTTAGAACTAGACTAGAGGACCCGACAGACGTTGTTCTGTTCAAACTTTGTAAATTGAAAAGTTGAAAAATTTCATTCAACTATCAAGTGTTTGAACCTGTTTGTTGACAAAAATAAGTAAAAAGAAAATGTTTTAAGCTGTTTGGTGTCAGAATGCGCATATTTATTACAACTTTATTTATCTAATGCCCACTGAGCAGCTGTTTTATTAACTATTTTTTCTTGTGTACTTGAGAGATCTTTATAAAATTTATGATTCGTTCCTTTAGCCATACTCAAAGGGTAAAAATCGTCGTCAGATATTATGTGTAAAAAACTAACTACTCATCTAAACAAAACGGCAAATCCTGCTGCAGCATAGCTGCCAACCTCAAGATAAAAAAAATAGGAGCACTTAAGGGAAAAAATAGGAGCAATGAGGGTTAAAATAGGAGCACCAAATCGTGGCCTGTGCTAAACCTTCCTTCTGTACCGTAAGTTTCTATAAGTTCTAAGCACCATTACAATGCGTTTCTGAATTTTTATGTTAGATTTTCAACAAAACTACAACCAAGTATAAGATAAAAATATTTTACATTAAAAAAGCATCATTACGTAGGTACATATTGAAAATTTAAAAAAAGAAAAAAAAAACTGTTTGATTTAATAAAACTGCAACCTTTTTTAAAAATATTCCTTTATACATATCCTACATGTATTGAAAATGCATTGCATAAGAACATATTGAAGATTTAAAAAAAAAAAAAAAAAAAACAACAAAGCCTCCGAGGCAATAAAGATCAAATTCAGATAAAATTTCTCTTTCAAAAAAATAATTAAAAAAAAAAAAAAAAAGCATAACTTTTTGCCTTTTGTTATTTTTAATAGTTTGCATTGAGACAAACAACCAATTCTGTTTTCGGAAACTTAGGCTATTAATAGTCTTGTCTACTTCCATGTTGCAAATGACCAAACATGGCAACAATGCAAAAAATTTAAGATGATAGATTTTTGAATTTGTTGCATTAAAAGTAATTATAAATTATTAATAATCCTTAAAAAAACTAAAATTTAGATGAAATAGACGGTTTTTAGCACATTAGCATCCAAACCAATCAGGATAACATAATATTCTGAAGAAAAATTTTTTTCATTTTTCAAGAAAAAAAATTAAGAATTTTCCGAAAAAAAAAAAAAAAAGAAAAGAAGCCCATTTCGCATTATTTTCAATAGTTTGCATTGCAATAAACATCTAATTCCGATTTCGAAAACTTGGCTACTTTAAGAGTTTTGTGTACTTAAATCTCGCAACTGACCAAATATGGCGACTAAGTCAAAAATTCAGGTATAAAATTTTGAATTTGTTGCATGAAAATAATTTGAAAATAAAAAATCCCCATGAAACTACAATTTAATTGAGAATCTTTAGCACATTCGTGTCCAAAGCAATAGGGATGAGATGAAATTTTAAATAGTATACTTGTTTTCATTTCTCAATAAAATTATTAAAAATAACCAAAACAAAAAAAAAAAAAAACATTTGCAGCACATTTTGCTGATTTTCATTAGTTTGCAGTTAAAAGAAACCCCCAATTCTGCTTTGTCTTTGAAAACGAAAGCACTTAAGCATCGTCTACTTCCATCTTCTGAATGACCAAACATGGCGGCTACGTTTTGCACGTAGCTGAAATGCTCAATGAAAAAACGATGTTCTCCGATCGATTAGCGCTCCCACTCAGTGTTTATCTTGACACTAATGCTTCCAGGGCATAAAATTGCCTCTTCTTCTGTTGAGTTTGTGCACAATTCCTACCTTCCAGGATAGGGAAATTTCTTCTTTTTCCTCAGAAATCGAAAAGTGTACAAGCAAAGTCAAAAAACGGAGTTTTTTGGAATAAATCGGATTTTTGGAAAACGCAATAAAAATCGGAGAAACTCCGGGAAAAACGGAGCACTTGGCAGCTATGCTGCAGCATCCCCCATATGAAATAGAATAAAACAATCAAAAGGACATCATTTGAAAAAATGATAAAGGTAAAAACAGTTCCCTGAATAAGCGAAAATCACTCAAACCCAATATAAAATAAATTCTTCAACTTAAATGACTAAACTCTTTAAAAATCAAAAATAATTCTTTGCATTTTAAAATATTTTGAGAAATAAACGAAAAATACAATAAATTACATTAACAGTAGCTATGCAAACAAATTAAAATGCAAACAAATAATCCCACAACTCTATTGTTTATGGCCAAAGTCGCCAAGCCACCACGTTACTGTAATCCTGCCGATCAGTGAGCAAAGCGAACTACAACCAATTAGCGGTCCGATCTTTTGAACGAAAACTTTTAAATCCCGCTCTTTCGCTGAGCATTCTCACTTGCTATCTTTCTCTGCGTACTTGAATGAACTTCATATATTGCCAAATTTGTTTTTTCCGGCAAAGATAAAAAGCTTCCACTGCACTGATCTTTTGTGCACAGAACAACGCTGTTGTAATTTATCTGGACGAAAATAAAATTTGCTTCGTGTTTAAATTCCACAGTCTTTTCTTTTAACAATGTACTGATTAGTTTGATAATCCTTAAAGTATTCTTGCCATTGGTGCCAAAACTCTGATGGATTTGTGAGTCGAGAAACAAATGCTGCTAGGAACGGTACTTTCTGATCATTTGGTTAGGAAAACCTAAAGCACCGATCCGGTCACATGGTTCAACTACGACAGAACACACGTTTTGCGTGAACATTCCAGTACTTTACTTCAAAATATATGACGGGACCTAAAATCGTAGCTTTCAAGAAACGAAGGCTTCACTCTCTCTCTCTCTACGTTTTATGTATTCTCAATTGACATATCACAGTAGAAAATTTCATTTCAAAAAGCACAGCTAGCTTTCTTATTGTCCTTTGGCAACGGGTTAAATATTTATTTCAGTTCTCGCTCAACAATCGGTTAAAATAAATATTAATCATTTGGGAGAGATAACCATCAAATATTCAAATTAATTAATTAATAAATATGTTTCCGATTCGATCCATCGCGCTTCTAAAGCATGCTTGCCACAACTTAATTACATACAAAAAATTTGATCCAAATTGGTCCTGCCATTTAAAAGCCTTATGGTGACAAACGTCCGCACAGAAGATTTTTATATATTAAGACAAGAAGCAAATTTAAAATGTTAATAAGACGAAAGCACAAACCATTTTTTTTCTGCAAAGCATCTTCTCTGCGGCCATTGTACACAATCATTTTTCCACGGTATAAATTTAAAAAACATGGAGGTTCTTTCCCACAAATGACACGGACCTGCAAACAAAATCCATGTTAAAGTTATTCTATGAAAATAAGCACAAAAACTAGTGCTGTTGCTAGAAAACATATTTGGGGGACGCACCTCTTTTTATGGGGTAAGATGTCATGGTTGAGAAATGTTTTTAGATTTAAAAAAAAGTCAGTTTAGATCAATTAGCAAGCGTTAAATTTAAAAAACGGATATTCACTTTTTAAAAGGTGGTTTTAAACAAATTTGAAGTGAATTTGCAAATTTAAATAATTAACATATAATATTTCAGAAGACAGCATACCGCCCCCCCCCCCCCAACTACAGCAATAGTGTACATAACACCCTAGAATAGTACACAGAGATATAAGGTTGCATGCTCTAAAAAAAAGCACAATTTTAAAATTAAAAAAATATAATAATGTATAATAAAGGCACACTTATAAATCTTATAGGGGGAGACACACTTTTAAACTTGTAAGGGAGGGGGACACACATCAAAGTCTATGAATGCACAGACAATAACTGGAAAGCAGAATAAAATTGCAAGTTTTTTTTTTTAATGCTATTCTTCCTCCAAAACATCTAAACATATGAGTGAAACAAGAGAGTACAGATAGGAGAAAAATTAATATCAACACACATATGGAATGAAAGAAAATCTTTTAATAGGGGTTTTTTGACCATCCTTTGACTGAATTAGAAATCGTATGTGAGTTTGGATGACTTTTTAGAGGTCGTAAATGACATTTAATGGAATATAAAGCCAGTCTTCCTAGAAAGCAGTCTCTAATTCCAAAAGCACATATGGAGCAGGAAAATGAGCACAGAGGTTTGACTTGAAATATCTTGCAAATGTTAAATAATCTTCAAGTAAGCAAACTGAGCGCCATAGGCAAGCTGTTCTATTTCTTTGTCCTGATCTTCACTATTTTTGGAATATTTTAGCACTGTGGAGCCTTGTCTTGATAAAGAAGGCATTCTCCTTGAAATAAAATCTGAACAAAAGAATGCACCTGATCCCAAGAATTTAGACATAGTGAGCAGCTGTAACATCACCATGCAGGAAGATAAGCAGCCCGAGACTATGTCAAGATATTGTACATCATACCATAAGGGAACCACCTACTTGCTTCATAGTCAGCAAGAGGCTGTCGAGAGAAAATGGCTTTCTCCACCACATAAACATATCTAATTGTATAAAATCTGGTGAAGAATAACTCATCATTCCAGATGACTTGCTTCCACTCTTAAGGAGTTCAGGTTTTGTGTGACATGTCACCTTCGGTTTATGAATTGCAACTCTTCCATTTAAAGCATGATGAAATCCCTTTTGAGGATTTATGCTGAAATGGGATTCTGGAGAAAACTATTTATCTCTTGACTTTATTTGGATTAAAGATTGCTTGCTCTTTTGAACCACTATGTGGGCAAACTCTCCTTTATCCCTCACAGAGAGCTTTCTTTTTTGCCCACTATTGCGGTTATGTGTACTTAGCATAGCTGCCAACATATCAACTTTAAAAATCTTACAATGCATGCCGTGAGTGTATTTGTACTATTTTTTAACCAACACACAACAAACCGTTAAAACTTAAAGCATTATGTTTTCAAACCTTTACTTGTAATTAATCAGCACAGGAAAAAAAAACTGGATTCACAAAAGAAAAACATAGGATTGCAACAAGCAGTTAGTTTCAAAAAGGCAGGCCTGTGCATTTTTAAGAGTACTAGTGTGCACTTTTAAAATATTCTTTTAGAAGAAACTAATAACTTGCTATATTTTCTTAATTTTCTTTCGTAAATTAATGCAGTCAGTTGCTTCTGCCGAAACTACTTTAACTGGAACTTAAGCTTTAGTTGTTGACTTAGCAACATTGAAAAATTCTATTTCAATAACTTACTGTTCTTAATGATTAAAATCTAATCCAGGTTATTATCAGACAGAGAACTGCACAGCTCTGTCATAGTCTTTCTGACACTACTGAATATTCTTTTGCACTCTGCATTTCTGTGAGGTATGGCTAGAATGGGAAGCATAGAAAAGGAGAGCCTTTCATACTTCAATGAACCATCGACATCAACTAATTTCTTCAAAGCAGCCTATTTTTTATCCATCCTCTCCTACACATCGGGCACAACGTCGGGCAAATCATCTATTTGTACAGAGCGAAATTCACTTTGAAGTTTATCTTAGGTTCTTCATCTGCAGTTTCTCTATTCTTCTGAAGCAATATAACAGGAAACTCATTAAAAAAAAAAAATACCAGAGAACTAAAACTTAATTATTTTACAATTATGCCATAAGATCTTACAAACTTACAGTACCTCCAAAAAACTTACAATGTAAGGCTAAATCTTACAAGTTGGCAGCTATGACTTAGCCAATGACACATAACCGCATTTAGTGTACACTGTTGTAAGATTGATACAGCACTCCTTACATGCCCTAAAAAATCGACTGTTTCCATCAATGAGCAACTATTGCACCACATTCCAACAATCATGCTTTTTTCAAAATCTGTCAGGTCAGTCATCATTAAGCTTCTAAAAACATGGTAAACAAAGGTAACACATTCTTTTGACTGCTCTTGACCAACTAATAGCTTACCTTTCATAATCACTAGAGGCTAGAATTGTAAAGTAACACGCATGTTCCACTTTGAAATGAACCTCGAATTTTTCATGGGTGTCCCTATTATTTTGTCGCTCATCTGTACAATCCTATTTAGTAAAATAATGAAAGCAAATAATTACTAACATGTGGTCCTTTTTCTTCATTTAACTCAATTGTCATTAAAGCAGAAGCCCCTTTTTCAGTAATGGTAGAGTTTTCACCTTGCCAAAAAAAATACGCCCATCTTTTCCTACCAACAAAAGAATGTCTGGATGTCTCCCCTTTTAACGTCCTGCCTGAAACAAAAAATATTATACATTCCATTTAGAAATACTTTTATTTTTATAGAGAAAATATACTAAAGATAATAGATCACAACCATCAAAACACATAAATTTATTACCAAAAAGGAGAAAAGATAATGGCTAAAATAAGGATGAATAGACATGCCTCATTTTCCGATAGATAATAACGTACCTTTTGCTCAGGGGATTGTCAATTTCTGAAAGAACAACTATTATTGCGATATCCAAGCACAGTAGAGAAAAAAAAGCTTCAAATAATTCTAAATTTAATCTCATAGCTTAGTCTATATTTTTGATTTCAATTCAACATTGCAGTAGTTACAAACATTTAATAAATATAAATTGTATACAAAAGTTATAAATCAATAACACCATCATACATTTAAAAAAAAGAGCCATTTTAAACAATAAGATTGTGATATAGTAATCACATATATTTTCATCGATTCGCGTTTTTATTTCCCGTGTTCGCATTTTCTATTATTTAATGGCGTCTTTGCAGAGTTTTTGGCGGCCATGTTTTGCCTTCTTGTTGGGCTAAATGCCTTTATTTTTGGTTCTTGAAGGATTTCACCAATATTGTTTAAAAGAAAAATCATTTTGTGACTTACCTTTTGCCATTCCGAGAGAAAACTTTGCGCGAAGAATCCCATCCACCTGCCGCCAACACTCAAATGTCCGAGTTTGAATCGGAAGTGTTTGGAAAACATGCGGCATGCTATGATTGGTTGTTGTCATTCGGCAGATGTCGGTAAACTTCCGAAAGAGCACGTGTCAATGACGTGATGAAATCATGTTGAGGTGTTAAGTGCTGAATGCCAAATTAAATAAGAATTGTGCAACCGGCAAGCTGTGTTTTCTCCGGGTTGTGTTGTTCTGGCAATATGCAAATTAGGTAACGTCACATTGTTTCTGGACAGGCCGAATCTGGCTATAAATACGCAGACCGGCAGGAGCTCGATCGTTTGGGCTTGCTTCGTTTTTTACTTCTACTCGTCTCCTCGTCTTGTGTTGTCTGTGTCCCGTGAACGTGTTCGTCAAATGTCATCCTAAATTTTTGCTATTGGCTCTTGGTGAGGTCTGGTTTTCCCTGGAAAAGCACTGATGATGTTTTGAGTTTGGAACCCGCGTGTTGTGATGACGTCTACAAAAGCAAAGAGTTCTAAGTTTCCCTGATGTGGGTCTTTTGTTCTCCTGCGGAAGAAGATCGCGTCCATCCCTGGTATACCTTTCCCTGATGTGGTGAACTGTTGCTCACGCGGTGTGAATCGACCTGCCTGCAATTCGTGGAAATTGCCATGCTGTCCAACGACCGGTGAGGCGTCACCTTGGAACACCAACAGGACTTTTAATCCATGCATGGACTCATTGTAAGATCTCTTTTTCTAATTTTTCCCGGGGAACAAATCATTGTGTTGTAACCAATTTTCAATATGTGTCAAATAAATGTTTTTCAGTGTAAAGAATGATTCATGTTTTGTTTTCTTCGGGCAGACCACTACCTCAAATTTTTAGTTGGAAATGAGTTGCCTAATTTTCAGCTTAGCTGTAGGCCATAAACCTCAAATTATATCCAACACTTCTTCTTCCCGCGATGTGTTGTTCTCCCGCCTTTTTCGCTCATTGGCTGTAGGTGTGGTCAGGGTTTGGTGATGTCATTTTCCCGCGTTCCCATTCGCTGTGCTAAGTGACGCCGCGTATGAATATCTGCTTTTCACTTGACCGCGTGGGGTTTTAGCTGAGATGTTTCGGAAAATTTTGCGAGTAGTCGGGTGCTAGCGGTGACATGTGAAGGAGCGTTTTGTTCGTGAGGAGTGCGGACACTTGGTGTGTGAAAGGTCCTAAAAATGACGATCATGAATCTTGATGCATCTGCTTGCAAAATGCTGTGAATAGATAAGTAATCACACAGGAGCTATAGAGCCCTGTTTAATGCAACAAATGTCGGTTTAGTTCCGAATTTGACCCATTATTTAGCCAAGATGTTACTCCAAAAATGAAAGATGTTCGCGTCCATGTTGAAGTAGCTCCGATCCCGCACTGACAAAAATCATGTTTTTTTACATTTTGACCCTTATTTAAGATCAAAGAGGCAGGCGATGTATATGTATCTGGTGAAACCATGATAATAGAAGCGGTATGTGCGGTCGACATGGAATTTAGTTCCGACTCCCGCTGCGCCATTTTCTTCGTAAGAAAGGAGATTCACACATTCTTCGCTGTGGCATAGTAGCCAGCTCGATGTTGGTTCTACATCATCTCCCTCGCTGATGTCACTAAGATGAATTCCTGGGCTGTAACAAGTCGCACCGTTTTTTGTCTCCCCATGTGCAATGCACATCCCTCTGCTGTGACAACCTGAATCCCTTCAATAGACTGGACTTAGAACTTAACCTACCTTGTTTTTTTTACATTTTTATCTTTTTAAATCCATTCCATGTTTTGCAAAGTTTTGATTTCTCCGCGGGAGCTCCCTGGGATCTTGGTGTTCGTCGTGTAAATGATGGTGATTGGAATAAATCTTCAGGTGTGACGTGCAAAAATTGTGTTTTTTTTTTGAGTTAACAACATTGGGGTAAGTCAAACTTTTTCTCTTTGAGTTCTACGTAGGCACCAAACATTGAGACGTCCTGGAGTTTTTCAAAAACAGTTTATGTACGATTGGCCTAAATTTTTTCCTCATTTTGTTTTTTTTTTTGTTTAAGTTGGTGGTTCCTTTTCTGACAATTTGAAATTTAACCACTTTTCCACCACAAAGATGATTTAAGGTGTGTTGGCATTATCTTGTTAATGGATTGTTCTTACCCTCTTCAGCCCAGTTCCTATGGTGAATGCATGTCATTCTTAAAACTGACCTCGTTTTTCCCCAACGCTAGCAATAAGAATGGCTACAATAGCTATCTTGTTTACTAGATAAAAGTCGGAAACAACGTTTCAAAGTACAAACAAAAGATAGAAAAGTTTAAAATGCAAACATGTTTTGGAGGCAATAGCCTCCTTCTTCAGTGCAAAGCAAGCAAAAGGGATGGAACATGATCATAGGAGAGTTTGAATACAAAAGGGGACCAATCAGATCTCAGCGAGTGCTGAGGCATGATTTGATGTATCAGAATATGTAAATTTGAATCCATCCATTAAGATTGGAGGGATATGCGGAACCGCAAAAGACTCACTGCAAAGATTATTAAAATTTCTGTGAACATAAAAGGCTTCCAGAAAATCTAATTCCCCTACATTTGTAGGTCTGCAAATAATCTTGGCCTATGAAAAAACAAAATGATGTCCTCTATTCCAACAATGTTTGGCAATCACAGATTTGTTTAGTTCAAGCCTCTGAAACATGTTTGCATTTTAAACGATTAAATCTTCTATTTGTGCTTTTAAACGCCGTTTGCGACTTTTATCTATTTCTTGCACAAAACTCATGCTTTTTATCTTGTTTACTGTTGGTCTAATTATATAGCTAATATAATGGTTTTTGGTTGTGGAGCATCAAAGCCAAAGGGGAAAGAAGACATTAAAAATGAAAAAAAAAAAAATTATCATGCTTCAAAAGCTGTAGTTATTTCTAAAAATGAATTTAAATCACATTAGCTGACATATGCAAAGCAGTCATGCTCTAAATTTATAAAGTAATAGTGTTTGCCCATTATTAAAATCACATTCATAACAAGAACATTTGATTTTATAACCGGCACACCTACAGTTAAAAAAAAGGTTTTACACCTTAAAAACTACCGAAAAGAAATGGATTACTTTTCTTAAATATTTTTTCTTAATCATTTTAAAATGCAGTTGACATTTTAAATAAACATGAGGTACAATTTTTTATACCTCCTTTTTGCTCTGGAAGTGCATCATTTGACATCAAGTGGTTTTCATCAATTGAAGATGGAAAATTTGGCTCGGATATTTCCTCTTCTGAGAGCAATTCCTCCATTTCTTGGTGTGACATAACTTTGGAATTTATTATGTCAGTTGCCATTTTTAACATATCATACCTGTCATTCTCAATTTTTAACATATACTCTCCGAAAGCTTAATTTTATAAAATGGAAATAGTGAACTTATTAAAGGAAAGTTTTGACAGGTGTTGATATTGTAATGACTCTGTTTCTCAAGATTTGATTTTTAAAAGAGGCTGATTTTATAAACCAAAAATTTTATAAGTGGCAGTTGCAGTGCAGTGAAAGGATCATACTGCTTGATTTAAAAAAGCAAAGAGCATTTCCACTGCCTTCATTAGGTGTTATACACAAAATGCCTGCTTTCAAAAAACAAACATAGTCAAAGTCAGTCTGTCTTAAATGTAGACTTGATTCCTGTTCTTTTTGGTTGAAAGCAAAACACTCTACTGACTGAACCATCCAATTTTCCCTTTTAACCCCTTCCCGCTCGCTCCCGTGAAAATGCAGTGCTGGGGTTTCAACTTACATTTCTTGCTCCTGTGATATTGCCATGCTGGGGTGTGCAATATTAACGCAACGAAACTATTAAAACCAATTCATTTATTTTGCCTGGAATACATTTTATTTCGCTCTTTATACACTAGATGGCCATTTTAAATGTAATTGTAGATTTTAAATGTAATTGCAGAGATGAAGAAAGGAAATTTGGTACTAACTTACCAGATTGTGACGTTGGCCTCTGTGTCTCAAGCTTTGAAATTTACCACACAAGAAAAATTTACTTATCTTTACGTATATTACACAAAAGATTAATGAAATTCTTTTTTGATGTTTAAAAGACGTATTAATTAAATTTTCACTGCTTGCTTGGGCTTGCTTGTTGACTTTTCATAAAATTTTAATTTTTTTTAAAATTTCAATCTAAAAAATATTGAAAATGAAAAATTGAATGCACATGTTGTTCATACACTTATTTTTATATCATTTTTTTAAATAAAAAAAGACACTTTTATGACCGTTTTCTTGAAAATTATCCGATTGTTAAGGAGTTAACAATGTAAGCAGAAAGTTTCAATTTACTCGAACCAATGCATCCAGTTTTTTAGAGTGTACTTTCTTTTAAATGCACAAAATTAAAACTGTGTGTTCTGCCAAAAGCGGAGCAATAAAATGATACCTTACTTATAAAGTTTGATGATGAATTATGGAAGTTATAGCATTTCTTACCTCCCCCACCAAAAGAAAAACCACACTTGAGACATAAAATATATGATGGTTAAAAACTTGTCAACTAACTTTTTACCAAAACATCTGAATAGCAATTAATAGTTCAATTTTTTCCGCTTGATCAAAATTTTGTTAAAGGAGACATTATTATTCAAACGGCTTTAGAAAAACTCAACAGAGAACAAATTATCTCTAAAAAACAACGCACTCACCAGTATTGCTAATCATGTACTGCCATCGGACAACATATGTGTCAGAATTATGGAATTGGCCCCAACTCTCTTCTAACAAGGATTTGTAACCATACTCTGAAATATGCCAAAGTTTGAGAGAAATGGTTGAGATTCGAAAATGGCGTCGCTCTTTCTCGTCGTGGTACTCCAAACCACGGCCAATGTGACTATTCTCCAATATTGTGTCTGGTTCTTCAGTATCACTTTCTAACAAGCTCTTATAGTCACATGGCTTCAGATCTGATATATTTAAAGGAATCGTTCCATTCTGCAAAAGGAAAATAAATAATTATTTTAAGTTGATATCTATATAAGGGTCATTCTTCAAAAAGTGTAACTTTTCTGTTACACAACTTTTACAGTAAAAACTTGCAGGAACAATTCATTTAACAATACTTTTTGATTTCATCAAAAATATATCTATTTAAACCTGCCAACAATTTTTTAATAATAATTTTTGGTTTACAACATGTGAATTCTCACCTCTGTGGCATGACACACACCTTGTGTGACTGTTTATGTTACTCAACACTTATTAAATTAAAAGTATATACTTATTTATTTAATATTCCTTGCACAAGTGTCTCCAATACTAATTGTTTAAGTATATTTAATTTTTTAATATTGTGTTGCAGTTCGTTTTAGTAGGATAAGGAATCATGTCACACAATAAATTCTCACCTCCGTTACTTAAACACAAAATGCCATTCCTCATTTACACATGGCAGTAATGACATCAAATTTTATTTTCCACGACACAAGGGAACCCCCTTGTTTATTTTCAGCCATAGTTGAAGTGGTGAGATTTTTGTCTAAAAACAAGATTTTGCTTTAAAAACTTAGTGTGGTTATTCTAACTTTTCACTTCCGTGAACTTAAACTTCAGGGATGTAAATTGATGTGAAAAATAAAGTGAACAAGTTTTTCATATGCTTAACATGTGTAGATTGTAGCAACGAAGAAAAAAAAAAGTTTTCCATGAAAAATGTATCTATTAGGCCTATATTAATGGAAAATTCCTCACCTCTGTGAAAGATGTCATTATTTCTGAAGTGAAAATAAATGATGGAGGGGAAATACATCAATCTTAGGCATTCTAACAAAATTATAAATTGGCAATACACACTCAAATTGACTAAACACTATTTTTTACACATTTGAACTTAAAAGATAACTACTAATTAAGCCATTCTTTAATTAAAAGAGCTTAATATTAGATTCCCACTTATCATTAAAACAGCTCATTGTTTTTGCACAATTAACAAAATTACTACTTTGATATTAAATTGGCCTTTTAAAGATTAAAAGTTTTTCTTTTTTTTTCATTTCTGTGAAAAAGGCAATTTTTATTTATTTTTTTTAATTTATGAGTAAAATAATTGGAACTTAGCTGGGCCATTGTTCATGGTTGCTTCTAGTAGGAAACACTTTCATATAAGAATTTAAAAAAAAGAAAACAAAAGGTTTCGAAATCGAAAAATATTTACGTTCAAAAGTTACGTTTTCTGGAGAATGACCCATAATTAAAAAAGATAATATGTATGTACTAGCTGCGTTGCCCGACTTTTAACGGTCTACCTCCAAAATAAAAGTTATGTCAAGTGACACGTGTTCAACAATCAGGCTTGAACAAAAAAAAAATTAATAAGTAAAAAAAAATCAGTAAAATTTTGCAGCAGATTGCGGAAAAATAATCAGAAAGGAAACATTTTAAATCCTCTGATTACAGGAAAAGCCTCAAAACAAAAGTCAGAATTTTATTTTTTCATATTCAAGAAAACAAATGGCAACAGATATTTCTTCTCAATGATTTCCTCCACCACTACAAATTTTAATAAAAGCATTGTTACTGAAAGTTGAGTTGGAGCACTGAATAGCCATTCAGTGCTTCAATGGAAAGCCTTCAAAAATTAGGGATTTTATGTCAAAATCCAAGTATCATAATTAATAGTTTTTAATTGATATATCCATTAATTATTATTGGAGGAATGTGAAAATTAGCCAAACATAAAGACGGGAAAATTACGAATCTATCGATACCTGGTTTGATGGTCAGTTCACTGGCGTTCGGGAGAAGTAACTCGGACATAGATACATAGGTACATATGTAGATACATATGCTCAGATTTTAATAATATAAGATGTTCCCAACATAAATCCATAGTTTATATTGGGTCTCCAACAAATTTGGCAGAGGTGTACTAGGGCTACCGAGAAGGAAAGCAGGGGTTTTTCAAATGCCAAAAAGGTACCAAACAGTTTCCATTTTAATTTCTGGACATGAAAATGGCTCTTTTTGTATGAAATAATTTAAAAATTCCATGATAAATTTCAATGAGT